>NC_092052.1:116888397-116992982 GCF_003086295.3 Arachis hypogaea | reverse complement strand
AAAGAAAAAAAAAAAAAAACTTTGCAAAGAAAAAAAAAAAAAAAAAAAAAAAAAAAAAAAAAGTGAGGAAAAAAAAAAAAAAAAAAATTCACAGAAGAATACAAGGAGAGTCAGAGGACTTACAGAACCACTGGAAACACCTATCCAAGCTATACCACTAATACAAGCTTCAAATGGGTACAATCCCTTAACTTTTATTTTACTTTTCACTTGAATATGTTTGCTTGAAACAGATGGAGTTAGAGCTCTATGCGTTTAAGAGTAGAGGGAAATGGCTCGTACTCAGAGCTGGTGTTGCAAGATTCAATAAGGTTCCACACTTCAATTCTGAAGTGAGGATTGGTGTCAAGCTCAATTGAATGGGTCTCGGAAGGGTTTGGTCATCTTGGTGAGAATACAATTTCTAAACCACCTGGATGGAAGAATTTAGATCAAGACAAAGGCGGATTTAAAAGCAAAGTTTGGGATCCTGGATCTATTCTGACATTCGCCACCCCGGGAGCCTGAGAATCTGTTTGAAGCTGCTCAAAAGCTTTACATGCTAGTTTGGGACCCCGGAGGCTGTTGGCATTCCAAACATTGGTGGAGATTTCTGGATGAATTTAGCATAGCCACCATAACAGGAGGTCATCTAATGTCCAACTTAAGGACTTTAACTAAAGTGCTAGGTGAGACAACCCACCGGTATGCGTTTCTTTTTCAATTTTATTTCGTGTTGTTTGTTTTTATTTTATTTATTTTCATTGAACCTGGAAGTATTCATAGCATCTACATTGTACTGCATATTGCATACTGTATAATTGCATTAAAAAAAAGAGAGAGATCACCCCACGTGAGCGCGCCGGCCACGCGTGGGCATGAAATGAAAATCGGCGTAAAGATCCAACGCCCCAGAAAGTTTGGCTAGAATCGTGCGGCTGGTGTGCGTTTAGCACAAAACGGCCCCACGCGTTCGCGTCCCTGACGCGAACGCCTCCCTCGCAAAACACTCATCCACGCGAAAGCGTGAGCGACGCGTCCGCGTCGCATGGATATAATGGCCCCCTAAATGGAAACAGAGAGTTGCGCTGAAACGATGCTGGAAGTATGCGTCTAGCACAATTTACAGCGACGCGGTCGCATGCCTCACGCGTCCGCGTCACCATCTTTTACCAACCCACGCGACTGCGTCGACCACGCGACCGCGTCAAACCCATTTCACCCTAGTCACGCGATCGCGTTCCCCACGCGTTCGCTGGATTTGAATCACTAACCCAAGTCACGGGAACCCAAACCCCATCGCGTCGCCCATCACCCCCAGCCCTTCTCTCACCCCTTCATTCTCTGCACTCACACCGTCCCAGCTGCCCATCTCCGACCACCGCACCACCCCCAACCACCCAGACCACCCCGCGACACCCCTCCTCTGTTTTTTCTCTCTTCCTCTACCAGTCTTTCCACCCCTCTCACCACCGCCACCCCATCACCAAGCCGCCACCACCGCGCCACCTACACAGAACCGCCGGCCAACCCCCCTCCAACCCTACCCTTACCCTATCCCTTTTCCAACATTAACCCTCATCCACCCAGCCCCACCGAACCACCCTTTCCGTCACTGCACAACGCCGCCGCACCACCCTGCATCACGCTGCATCACCACCACATCTCTCTGCCCTCACTTCTGTATTCACATACCAGGTTCTGCAACACCGATTCTCTATCTTTCGTAGTTAGTTGATATTTTCGATTCTATTCAATTAGGATAGTTAGAGATGCATGTTTGTAGTAGATTCTAGGTGGTTAGGTAGCTAGATGTGGTTAGTGGATTTAGGCCTGATATTGTGCCGTTCTTGCTACTTGCTTTATCTATTTGCAATTTTGATTTTGCTGTGATGATCATATTGTTCATACACTGTTCTTCCTTGTTTCTTGATGTTGTTACACTACTCTTTCATGTTCATGTTATTTGTGTTTATTTGCAGTTTTATTTAAAACTATATGAACTGATTTTCCCTGCTGTTTATTTCCGGGAACACCCACTTTTAGCCGAAATGCTGCCCAATTTTCTGCAACTTGTTTTATTTTTCCATTCATGTATTGGTTTTGGCATTTTTGATTTTGCATTACTTGGCTACAACCAAATCAATTCATGAATGCACGGGCTCGCATTCTCATTCTTTATGGTTCCCTGAGTCTCCAACTGCTTATTGATGATTTCATTCTCATTTTACACTTCCTTCATCCATATGAATTATCATCAACAACTTGCAATCCTTGCCTGAATATGATTTGCCTATTCTTCAAGTTTTTGTAAATCTTGTTAACTAAGAAACCATTCTCATGCCACTTACTTTAACTCCTCCTTTTTCAATCCTATCCAATCTAACTTTCAAACTTCTCTTTCTGATTTTTAACTAACTACTTTATCTTTCTAACTCAAGGCATGATTATTGTTTTTCCTAATTAACATGTATTATACTTATAATATATTTTGGATTGTGATTTCTCATCTCGGATTTTTAACTCAAATACAGTCCAAAATGTACATATATTTAACTCATTTCATAATTCTACTGCTCTTTTACCACTCTGTGCTTATATTGCTATTATTCTATTTGCCTACTTGTTTTCCTGCTTTTGTTCTTCAATTATATCCTGAAATTTCTGCTTTTTAGAATGTCTGACCCTCAACGCAAAGGAAAAGGCAAAGCAACCACTGGCAAAAGGAAAAGAGGCGAATCCTCTATGACCATCCTCGACATCTTGCATGACGACTCCTGGCGGGAAAAGCACTTTACCCCGCAGGAGAAGGCTGACCAGCTCCTCACTGCCACAGATCCAGTTAAATTTGCAAACAGACACTGTGAGCTAAAGTATCCAGTGTTTGCCACTCCAGGAACCTGTACCTGGAGAGAACTCTAAAAATTCCAGAAGAACTACAGCAGTACACCTCCGAATAGATAAAACAGCGAGGCTGATTCTTCTTGGAACGAAACTTGACAGAGGTCAACGCTTCCTGGGTCAGAGAATTTTACTGTAACTATTTCAAGACTTCCCTGGATGCAGTGCACCTCGGAGGGAAACAGATTTTGGTCACTGAGGAAGCTATTGAGGACATCCTCCACCTTCAGCCTAAGTCAGATCAGCCTGACGGTTACCAAAAGGCTGAAGAGGATATGCGATTTATGAGATTTGACTGGGATGCTGTCAAGCAGAGATTAGCCCTTGATCCTACTATCCCATGGGTCATGGGTAAGAACACAGTGATGCCTAAGGGAATCAAGCTGATATATCTGAATGATGAGGCTTGGCTCTGGCACCAGATTCTGAGCAACTATGTGATGCTAAGCACTCATGAGATAGAGCTGCCCGCTGCTATGATCACCCTCATCTGGTGCATGATGGAGGGTAAGGACCTGTATCTTCCACGATTCATTCAGTATTATATGGCCAGGGTCCATGTCAGAGGTGCTCTCCCTTTCCCTTATGTGATCACCCAGCTAGGCCGCCGAGCTGACGTGCCTTGGGAGCTGGCCGATGTGAAGCTGACTGCTGTAGATTGCAAGAAGATCATTCCTCACAGCAGGAAGTTTCAGGCTTTAGGCTACAGATCCCCATTCCTCACCGCTTCTGATGAGGCAGCCACACCTTCAGCTGCCCCTTCACGATCCACTGCTGCACCAGCCTCATCCACTACACATCCACCTGCTCCTGAGCCCATTTATCATTTGGTGCATTGACTCTTCACCCGCCTGGATCATATGGAGCGTCGCAACAAGCGGTGCTATGAACACCTTAAGTTGATGATCCGATCCGGCAGTGACACCCCCTACGAGCCTGACACTCCTTCTGATACATCTGAGGCAGAGGCGAGCGATCATGTGGAGGAGGCACATACCCAGGCCGAGCAGGGAGGACCCGAGCAGGCTGCGCCACAGCATGAGGAGCCACACCAGATCCAGGCCGCAGACCCGGAGATTCTTCTACAGTCAGTGCCCCCACTACATCAGACAGATCCCACTACCCTCATAGAGACTGCAGACCCTTAGACCACCACAGAGACACCAGCAGCCCCTCCTTCCGGTGATGACACTTCTTCACACCCAGCTAGAGTGAACATCGAGGACGATACTATATTTTAAGTGTGGGGAGGTCGCCATCCCTGGCGTATCTTTTTGGTGAACCACTGCAGACTCTTCTATCTTATTTTGTTTATTTTTCTGTTTTTTTTTTTATTTTTATTTTTTTAAGTACTTGCACATTGTTCTTTTGCTGTATTTTTACTTTATTTCCACATTTTGCACTTTAGTTTATATCTTAGAAATTTAGTTTAGTTTGCAACTCTAAACTTATTAGTTATAGAATATGTGGATTAATTAGTATAGTTTACCCTTTTACAATATAATAGTTTGATTTAATTGAAAACAAAAAGAAGTAAACTAGAGACTTTAACATAATCAAACATCCACACACCTTGTATATATAGCATTACATATTAGTTAGTTAACAACATTTCTTCAAGGAGGAACATTAAGATTTTAAGGGCCACCCTAAGATTTACATTGAGTTGAATGGGAACTCTTGATTTCTACTTGCATGATATGTATAACTGATATATGATTTCTGAGCTGGAGAACACACAGCCTATAAGTTTTGAGCTTAATTGTAAGGTTACATTCAAACCATAAATTTTATTCCTGTGTGTTTTACCCTTATTTTTTATTCTGGTGTTCTTTACTTTGTTTTAATCCATATGACCAATATAGAATATAGATACATACCAAAAGATGATTGAGGCCATCATTTGAATCTTTCCTCACTTATCCCAAATTAGCCTACCTTTTACATCACCCTTGTTAGCCCCCTTGAGCTTTTTAATCCCCTCTCGTTCTATAACCACATTACTAGCCTTAAGCAGAAAAACAAAATAAAAATCCCAAGTTGAATCCTTGGTCAGCTTAAGATAGATATTGTGTATTATTTAAATGTGGGAAATTTTATGGGAACATGGAATGATAGAAAAAGTGGAAAATTAGATTTGAAAAAAAATTATTTGAATATTTGGGAAGCATGCTCATGTGAAACCAAATTAATTAAAATAACATGTGCATAAAAAAAACTTTTAAGTAATTAAATAAGGGGATACAAAAATTACCCCCAATGAAAAATCCCAAGAATCAATGCACATGGGACAAAATTTAAAAGTAAATTTGATACATGAGCATGTAACACAAGTGGGAAGAAGTTTGGGTAGCTAGGTAAAGCGCTTTAAATTATATAAAGTATGTATGTTAGGTGAGATCTTAGACTAATCAGGGATTCACTTTGTTAGCTCACTTAGCCTTATACATATTCCCTTACCTTTACCTTGGCCCCATTACAACCTTGAAAAAGACCTCATGATTTTTGCATGTATGTATTCCATAGTTGTTGATTGGTTAGATGAAGAACAAAGTTTTAGAAAGCAAGGATAGAAAAAGAATAGAGTGATTAACCCAATAAACACTGAGTGACTAGAGAGTAAACACAAAGTCCAGTGAGGGTTCAATAGCTCATTCCCATATATATATGTTTAAATTGTCAAATTGTCTTGCAAGTCTGTGAAATATTTTAACCCATCTCAATTGTGAACATGTTTTAAATTGGTTTGGCCTTACTTGTACATATATGATTCCTTGAAAATATGAAACAACTAACTACATGTAAGCTTTATATACAAGTGAATAATAACTAGAATTGCATGACTCATTTAGGTAGTTTGCATTTAGAATAGAATGCATTGCATGAGATCCCACCATTCTAACTCTACCCTTTCTCTTGGATTTAGCATGAGGACATGCTATTGTTTAGGTGTGGGGAGGTTGATAAACCCATATTTTATGATGTATTTTGTGCTCAATTTAAGTGATTTATTCAATCCTTTACCCACTTATTCATGTGAATTGCATGGTTTTACTTTCCCTTCCTTATTGTGTGAAATATGTGAAAACATGTTTCCTATGCTTTAAAAATAATAATTTTAATTACCCTTTATTACCATTCGATGCCATGATTTGTGTGTTAAGTATTTTCAGATCTCCCAAGGCAGGAATGGCTTAGAGGACAGAAAGGAAACATACAAAAATGGAAGGAAAGCACAAAAATGGAGTTTTGAAGAAAAAGGGCAGTGACGCGAACGCATTGACGACGCGGCCGCGTGCCTTGAGCAAAATGGAAATGACGCGTACGCGTGACTGAAGCGAACGCGTGATAAGGAAAACTCCCAGATGACGTGACCGCGTGACCCACGCGGACGCATGACAGACGCCCCGTGCAGAAACTGCAGAAAATGCCCCCAGCGATTTCTGAAACCCTTTTTGCAGAAAACACAGATTAGAGGTTATAAAGTGGGAGAATGCATCCATTCATTAAGAGGTATTCGATTATTCACTTTTCATAATTTAGATGTAGTTTTTAGAGAGAGAGAGGTTCTCTCCTCTCTCTTAGGATTTAGTTTTAGGATTTAGGATTATTTCTTCTTTATCACAGGTTCAGTGTTCCTTTAATTTATTTTTCTACTTTTATTTTATTACTTTAATTGATATTTATCTTTTCAATTTAGCTTATAAACCTTTCCATGTTAGATTTAAATTTATGTTTAAACGTAATTTGAGGTATTTCAGATTTATGATTGCTTTATTCTATTTATGAATGCTTTTAATTTAATTTAGATATTTTCTTCCTTTTGGCTTTGGTTAAGTAATTGGTAACACTTGAGTTGTCAAACTCAGCAGTGGTTGAAATTGGCAGATTACTAATTGATCTAGATCGCTCTAAAGCTAGTCTTCCCATAGGGATTGACTAGGACTTGAGGATCAAACTAATTAGTCCACTTGACTTTGCTTTGCTTTAGTAAAGGTTAACTAAGTGGGATTAAAACTCAATTCTCATCACCATCGATAAGGATAACTAGGATAGGACTTCCAAATTTTCATACCTTGCCAAGAGTTTTCTTAGTTATTGATTTACTAATTCCTGTAATTTATTTCTCCTGTTCAAACCTTTACAAAACCCAAAAATTATGTTTTTCATAACCAATAATAAATCATACTTCCCTGTAATTTCTTGAGAAGACGACCCGAGGTTAAAATACTTCGGTTTATAAATTTTATTGGGTTTGTTACTTGTGACAACCAAAACTTTTGTATGAAAGGACTTTTGTTGGTTTAGGAACTATACTTGCAACGAGGATTTATCTGCGAATTTCTAGACCACGCAAAAGTCTGATCGTTAGTGATAAAAAAGTGGGAAAATTATGGGAAGACTAGGCATCATTTTAAATTATATAGAGTATGTATATGTTAGGTGAGATCTTAGACTAATCAAGGATTTAATTTATAGCTCACTTAACCTTATATATATCCTCACCTTTACCTTGGCCCCATTACAACCTTGAAAAAGACCTCATGATATTTGTATGTATGCATTAGATATTTGTTGATTGGTTAGATGAAGAACAAAGTTTTAGAAAGCATGACTAGAGAAGAATAGAGTGATTAACCCCAAACACTGAGTGACTAGAGAGTAAACACAAAATCCAGTGAGGGTTCAATAGCTCATCTCCATATATCCAAATTTACCTTAATGAATTCCTTTAACTCAACTCAATTGTGAAGGTGCTTTAACATGATTTAGGCTTGCCTATGCATATATGATTTCTTAAAAATATGAATCAATTTAACCACATGTAAGATCTATATATATAGGTGGATAGTAATTAGAATTACATGATTCATTTAGGTAGCTTGCATTTAGAATAGATTGCATTGCATAAGATTCCACCATTCTACCTTCACCTTTTTCTCTTGGATTTAGCATGAGGACATGCTAATGTTTAAGTGTGGGGAGGTTGATAAACCCCTATTTTATGATATATCTTGTGCTCAATTAAGTGTTTTTATCAATTCTTCACCCAAATATTCATAAGAATTGCATGGTTTTACGATTCCTTCCTTATTCTATGATATGTGTGAAAACATATTTTCTATGATTTAAAAATATTTATTTCAATTATCTTATATTACCATTCGATGCCGTGATCTGTGTGTTAAGTAATTTCAGGCTTCATAGGGCAGGAATGGCTTAGAAGACGGAAAGAAAACATGCAAAAATGGAAGAAACGCGCAAAATGGAGTTTTGAAGAAATTGGTAGCAACGCGAACGCATGGACAACGCGGATGCGTACCTAGCGTAGAGCACAAACGACGCGTACGTGTGACAAGGAAAAAACTCCAAATGACACGATCGCATGCCCCACGCGCACGCGTGACGGACGCCATGTGCAGAAACATGCAGAAGTCGCCCCCAGCGATTTCTAGGCCCTTTTTCGGCCCAGATCCAAGCTCAGAAACACAGAATAAAAGCCAGAGAATGGGGGAATCAACAACAACAATTCATACAACATTCAGAATAGATAATTATTAGGTTTTAGATGTAATTTTTGAGAGAGAGAGGATCTCTCCTCTCTTTTAGGTTTTAGAATCAGGATTCCTTTTACTTTATGGTTATTACTCCAAATTCCAGGTTCAATGTTCCCAACTTTAATTTTATGTTCTCTTCTACTTTTAGTTACTCTAATGCTTTTACTTGTTAATTATTTATGTTGCCAAATTGGCTTGTGAATCTTTCCATGTTAGATTTGAATATTCTACTTAATATAATTTGAGGTATTTCAGATTTATGATTGTTTTATTCTATTTATGATGCTTTCAATTTAATCTAGATTTTTCTCCTTTTGGCTTTGGTTAAGTAATTGGTAACACTTGAGTTATCAAACTCAGCGGTTGATTGAAAATTAGAATTCGCTGATTGATTTGGATTGCTCTAAAGCTAGTCTTTCCACAGGAGTTGACTAGGACTTGAGGATCAAATTAATTGGTCCACTTGACTTTCCTTTATTTAGTGAGGGTTAACTAAGTGAGAGCAATAAAAAATTCTCATCACACCTGATAAGGATAACTAGGATGGGATTTCCAGTCCTCATACCTTGCCAAGAGTCTTTATAATTATTAATTTATTTTTTCTTGCCATTTAAATTACTTGTCCTCTATTTCAAAAAACCTAAAAACATACCTTTTTCCATAACCAATAATAAATCATACTTTCCTGCAATTCCTTGAGATACGACCCAAGGTTTGAATACTTCGGTTATCAATTTTATTGGGTTTGCTTAAGTGACAACTAAAATTTTTGTATGAAAGGATTATTGCTTGGTTTAGAAGCTATACTTGCAACGAGAATTTATTATGAATTCTAAACCATAAATACTTCAGTTCATCAGTGGTTCAAGACAACAGAACATTCAAGGACAAAGTATGGGCTAGTATGAAAAGTCGAGGAGAAACCATCAAGAAGATTGAATCCCAAGTAGGATATTTTTCTCAGAAAATTCCTAAGCCTACTGATAGGTTCCCAAGTGACACTGAGAAGAATACAAGAGGAGGAACAAAAAATGTGAGATGGAAAGAATGCAAGGCAATTACCCTCGCAAGTGAGGAGGTTTTGGAGGAAGAAATTAGCAATTCAACAGAACATACCCAAGGAGTTCTTGAGGATAAGATGGAAGAGATAGAACAAGGGACTAGCCTTGTACAAAGGAAGGAACCAAAAGAGAAAGAATTCCTTAAACCTTATGTTCCACAAGCACCATTCCCCCAGAGACTCATGGGTAGTGAGAAGGAGAAAACATACACTAGATTTCTAGATGTGTTTAAGTATCTTCATGTCAACATCCCCTTCCTTGAGGCTCTCCAACAGATGCCCACATACATTAAATGTATGAAGGAGTTATTGACCAAGAAAAGTACCCTGAAGGGAGGACAAATAGTAATGATGAATAAGGAATAAAGTGCCCTCATCCAAAAGGACTTGCCTACAAAGAAGAAGGATCCAGGGAGTTTTCACATCCCCTATACCATAGGAAACACAACAATTGATAGAGGGTTTTGTGATATGAGAGCAAGCATAAATGTAATGCCTCTATCTCTCATGAAGAAGCTGTAAATTAATGAGTTAAAACCCACAGATGTGATCCTTCAATTGGCTGACAAGACCCAGAAACTAGCACTAGGAGTGGTTAAAAATATACTGGTGAAAGTTGGGAAGTACTTTCTTCCTGCAGATTTTGTTATTATTGGAATGGAAGAAAGCTACCTTCATCCAATCATTCTGGGGAGACCATTCTTAGCCACTGCCAGAGCACTCATAGTTGTTGAGCAAGGCGAGTTGATATTGAGAATACATGATGAACAACTCGCCTTCTATGTCTTCAAACCCTCACACGATCCAAATCAAGAGAAGGAATGCATGATGATTTATTCTGGTGATACAGACCTGAAAGAAGCACCTAATGAATCATCCCCAGAGAATCTGAATTCGTGCTTGGTAGAAAAATGAGAAGTCTAAATAATATCACAATCAAAGGAATCCAAAGAAGATCAGAGACCACAAGATTCACAAGAAATAATCAACAGACCTTCCTGACTTGAGAACCACGGAGGCACAACTTGAAGAAGAGAAGAGAACTGGGAAGAAGATCCCAAGGAGATGAAAGAACAAAAAGATCCCTACAGAGAATTTTTCCCCAGGGGATCAAGTGATATCAGTCCACCATCCATTAATTCCACCTCATCTTCCTACCATTCTATCTCAACTGCCTCAGGTATATACAGTTAATGGGATCCTATCCTTGGAGCATATAGAAATTCTCAAGAAGGCAAGCAGAGACAAATTCACTGTGAGGGGAGAAGACCTGAGACATTACAACCCTCCCTAATAGAAAACCAATGTCAAGCTAGTGACAATAAAAGAGTGCTCCATGGGAGGTAGCCCATGTTTTAGAATTCTTGTTTTTACTGCTTTAATATCCATAATCAATGGTTTCCTAGCATGAAGTTGAGCTTTATGAATAAATTTGACACTTGCAGTAAACATTTAGCATATGTTTGTTCTCTAAGTTTGGTCTGCCTAAGGGCACTCTAAGATGGCTTTATAAGCATAATGATCATGTTGCCATCTTGGAATGTATTCTCACTCATTTTTCTTGAAGTATATAGCCAAACATTAAGTTTGGTGTTATGACATATGCTATAAGATCAAGGAAGGTCAAACTTGTTTTAAGGCTAAAATTTCATGAAAGGTGAACCATGTCATGCATTAGTTTGAGCTATTTTTTTTCTAAAGCTTAGAAGAGGTGATCCTTATGAGGCATGAATCAAAGGTGACAAGAAGTTTCATTGATTCTCACATAAATTATTTGGTGGAATTAAATTTTTTTAGCCACATTGCCAAACACTAAGTTTGGTGCCCACCAAGGCTACGTAAGTGCATAAAAAGAGTCACGGTTGATTGATGTGTCATAAGGAATACTTAGAAGTTTTTCTTAGTCACAGCTTTTGTTTTATTTTACCACCATCTCTTTTAATTCAATTTTGTCTTGTTTAGGCATAGGAAAGAGAAGATGAAGGGAACGGACAAAAAGGGACGGGGTACGACTAGCATGAAGAAGAAAAGCGGGTAACATGACTTTGGAAGCTATTCCTTGAAAGTGCAAATCTACACATTGTTGGGAGAATCACCTAGAAGACGGACCCCACATGCCCAATGAAGAGGTAATCTTTGTCCTCATTCAACATTACATGCATACCATTCATTCTCACCCTTTCAAAAAGCATTCTCACCATCCATTCTTTATCAATGTTGCTACATATAGCTTCACTTGGACCGTGCCTCATATTTCAATCCTTCACCTTCTTGCATTCATACATTCAGTTTTGTGTTCCTCAATGGTCAATTCCACCAACCGTGTTCTCTGGTGCTACAAATCACTCTTGTTCTATTTGCTTTCATAACCTTACTTTACCCTCAAGCTATATTCTCATCCTATATTTCATAACACCACCCATCCCTCCTCACCATTTCTCTACCTTTATTCGGCTAATAATTAAGGCAGCTATTGCATCTTCATCAAGTTTTAAAAGAAGGAGAGGGAAAGAACCTGTTGTTGAAGAGGATGAAAACAACTATGATAGATGGAAGTTCAAATAACTGTTCCACCAGATTCAACTTGAATGGATGAGACCCAAGGGGATACTGCCAAAAATCCCTTTTTAGCTTCCTGAAGATGAATGCCCAGAGATTAGAGAGAAGATCAGGAAAACGAAATGGGAGCTCCCCACTAACCCAATTACCAGAATCAATGCTAGCATTATAAGGGAGTTTTATGCCAATACAGTGAGGCCGGATACAACCATTAACCCAACTTACAAAAGTTATGTAAGGGGTGTGGAGGTTGACTTTAGTCCCAATACCTTCATGAAGGTCCTAGGCCTGAAAGCAGCACACTTTGATAAACCTGGCTACCAGGAGAGAATAAATGGCAATCCAGATTCTGATGAGATTGCTAGTGATATTTGTGTAATTTATACTGACTAGGAGAGGGACCTCCATGGAAAGCCAAGGTTTATAAAAAGAGGGGATCCCATCCCATAAGCCAAAGGGTGGTATGAACTTATAAGGAGATCAATCCTAGGCACTGCAAACACTTTAGAAGTGAACATCAAAAGAGCCACCATGTTGTACTGCATCATGGTAGGAGGGGAGATAAAAGTCCATGAGATCATTGCAAAAAACATTCAAAAGATCTCTGAAAAAAGTTTTGCTGAAGCCTAGGTCCACTACCCAAGCACTATCATGTGGTTATGCATAAAAACTAGGGTGACACTAGAGGATGCAAATCCTATTTGGCTGAACCTGGGCATGCCAATGACCTTGGAGAGAATGATGAATATCATAGTTGCCCAGCAACGGAGGAGACCCCAAAGGAGGCAAAGGAAGGAAGAACCACAAGGAGAAGAGCAACAGGAAGAAGAACAAGAAGAAGAGCAACAATTCCCATCACAAACCACCATGGGCATGAGCCAAATGCAAGAAGCTATTGAAAGGCTATCCCAACAATACACAGAAGCTCAAGAAAAACAAGAAGAGTTCCAGTTACAATACATGAGAAGGCAAGAAAAGCAGAAGGAGCTCCAGTTGAGGATAATAGACCAGCAAAGAGATTTCCAAGCAAGATTTTTGGATTTACAAAGAGAGCAATTTGCCCAATTCCAAGAATCTTTCAATAAATTGTCTGAACAACAAGCTGAGCAACAAACTACATCCTGAACGTGTATAAATGGAAGAATGTATACCATACAGTTGGAGAAGCTAGGCATATGATATAGACATTCAAGCACAGCTTAGCTATCTAGTGGCTAGCATACCTGTCATGAATCAAGAAATCCCACCATACAAAACGGTCACTCAACCAAAGGACGCAAAAATGATAAGAGGTAGAAGAAACATAGAAAAGATGAAGTAAATGTTGAAAGATGCTGGACTGTGGGATGAGGAGAAGTTTGGGACTGAAAAACAGCTAGAAGAAAGAAGAAGCAAAAAGAAGCAAGAGCCGAAGAAAAGAAGGGAATCAAGCAAAGAAAAGCAACCAAAGAATTGAAAGGCAGTGTTGCTCTTTGTTTATCAATAAGAAAGAACATGCTTTCATTTTACTTTTAATACATTTGAAGTTGTTGCTTGCTTTCTTTAAATTTCAATCAAGTGTGCTGGTCTAAGTGCTTGGTTTAACTTCATCTTGCTAAAATGTATGTCTTGTCTCCTTCTTTTTAAATTCAATGAAAGAATATGTTTGAAATAGAGAAGTAAAATTGTCCCAATTGGTAGGAAACAGAATAAGGTTGAGTGGTGGTATATGCTTGATTGTGTAGCTAGTTCACTAATAAAATTAACGGTGGAATATCTTTTTCTAGTATAATCTTGGCTGCTGTTTATGGAACCTTAGTGAATAATTATCCTTGGAAGAAAGAAAACAAATAAGAAGGAAAGGAAGAAAAGCCAAAGGTGGCAACAAAAATGAAAGAAACAAAGAATAAGCTAGACACCAATAGCTTGAACCTTAAGACATATGCCTGTGGTGCCTTTGTACTAGGATCTGCTTGGATGAATAGGTTCTAAAGAGTGTTTCAACAGTTGGTAACTTGGGTTAACTAACCCAGGATTATCAACCAAAAGTTCACTATCAAGAGCAACCTAGTTACAAGACATTTAGTGACCCAAAGAGGTGTTGGGCACCAATGTCTTAAGATGATTTGTGAGCCAAGTGTCTGTGGTGTATATGTGTTGACTGAAAAATAAGCTAAAAAGCTGCTGTAACACATAACACTAAGCTGCAATGAAGAATAAGTTCTCAGCAAAAGAAAAACAAAGAAATCAAATACCAAGGATTAGTGAATAATAAGGATTCATGACAGCACCTTAGTTAAGAATAAAATGGACATTTCTCACTTAGAAACTAATAAAAGTTGAGCTGTAACATATCCTGCATGAAACCTCATCAATCAAACTTAATTACTTTCTAATAAGGACATGTATTGCCTTCTGTTTGCATTCAATTCTTCTCATAATTCACTACTTGCTTGGGGACAAGTAAGATTTAAGTTTGGTGTTGTGATGCCAAGGCATCTTAGGCTAGTTTCACTAGCCTTTTTCTATTGTTTTTATTAGGTTTTATGCACTTTCTTGGGCAATAAGTTAGTGTTTGGATGAAAAGTTCATGCATACCTTGATTAATTAATTTGATGCAATAAGTTAGTGTTTTGATGCATTATGTGTCTGTTAAGATTAATGCAAACTCTTGTGAATCTAGCAAAGCTTTGATGCATATATTGACTGATGATAGGTAAAGAGAAGCAAGGAAGAAGCATGGAAGGCAAGGAAGAATGGCCATGAAAGGAAGAAGAGGAAGCAACGTTGGTGGCCAAAGTTGGCTCACCAATGTTGCCTCAAATGTGGATGGAGGGCAAGGAAAAGCAATGTTCTAGTGCCAACGTTGGAGGGAATGTTGGTACACCAACGTTACCCCTAACGTTATGTTCTCTGAAAATTGAAAAACACAATCCACGTGTACGCGTAGGTGATGCACATGCGTGGATAGGCCAACGTTGGAGGGAACATTGCCAAGCCAACGCTGAGGCCAACGCTCGCAATACATGGCTCAAATCTGGAGTTGAGAAAAAAGCATCGACGCGCACACGTAGGCAACGCGTACGCGTGGGCGTGAAGTTTGACAATCCACGCGCATGCGTAGGTGACGCGCACGCGTGGGTAGACCAACGTTGGAGGGAACGTTGCCAAGCCAACACTAAGGCCAACGTTTACGATAAGCTTTCAAAAAACTGGAGTTGGAAACTTTGCAGCGACGCGTACGCGTCGATGACGCGTACGCCTGGACGGGCATTTCATTCCAACCTCGCAGACGCATATGGAATGTAGATGCGTGGAATGGCAAATCGACCATTTACGTGTACGCGTGGGCCACGCATACGCGTGAATAGGCGAACGTTAGTGCCCCAACATTGAGTCAAACGTTGCTTAAAAGACCCAGAATCTATTTTCTTTAAAAGAATGTTCGACCCAACGTTTGCTTAAAAACGTTGACCCCAACGTTGATACCAGAACTATGCAATTGAGCACCTCTCTCCTCAACATCATGGAGATCCACTTCAATCTGCTTCAACAAAAGGCCAAGGCCCACATCCAAGACTTGAAGACCAATTGAAGAAAGTGTTTAAATAGCAGAGAGTCTAAGTTAGAAGGGGCTTTTTGGCTAACTGAGATCTAGATCTAGAATTAGACTCTACAATAATTTCTTTTGTACTTTCTACACTTCTCTGTACTTTTCTTTCATTTTGATTTGATTTGAGCTATGAACAACTAAACCCATCTTCATTAGGTTAGGAAGCTCTGTTGTAATTCAATGGATCAATACTAGTTTTCATTCTTCTTCTTCTTTCTTTTCTCTTGATTTTGCTAGAAAGCTTTCAGTCTTCATCCAATTGGGTAGTTGTCTTGGAAGAGAAGCTATCCATAATTGGATTTCCTCTGAACCTTGGTAGAGGAATGAGGAGATCATGCTAGAATTACTTTCTCATGTTGGACCGGATTGGGATTCGGATGGATATTGTGACATTTAATCCTACCAATACTTTGATTTGGAAATACATGTGGTATAATCAGTGACCATACTTCATCTCTTCCAATGAGCAATTAAATCAAGGAATTGGGCAATTGTTCAAGCTTAGAGAGAGTGGATTGCCAAGGAATTAGGATTCATTCACCTAAGATTGCCAAGGAGATCAATGAATGCATTGATTGAGGAAGAGATGAAAATGAACTTGATCCGGAGGATTATAACATCTCCTGACCCCAATGAGCTTCCCATTTCTGATCTCACATATTCTTTAAATTCTGCTGTTACATTTATGCTTAACAATCCCTATTCCCATTTACTTTCTTGCAATTTAAGCTTCTGCACTTTAATTCCCTGCAATTTCTCTTTTGCAATTTAATTTCTGTCATTTACAATCAGTTATTTACATTTCTTGCAATTTAAGTTTTCTGCCAATTTAAATTCTACAAACCTAAATTCAAATTCTGCTTTAGTTCAACTAGAACAATTCTCTAATCAAAATTAATCAACCAACCAATCCCTGTGAGATTCGACCTCACTCTATTGTGAGTTTTTACTTGACGACACTCCAGTATACTTGCCGGTGGAAATTTGTTGAGAGACAAGTTTTTGGGTATTAATGACTGATACATAAAAATTAGTTTTCACGTAATTAACTGGAGAGTATACCGGGTCGCATCAAGTAGTAAAACTCACGTGAGTAAGGTCGATCCCACGAGGATTGATGGATCAAGCAACTTTAGTTAGATGATTAGTCTAGTCAAGCTAACAATGGGTGAATTGAGTGAAATTGGATCAGTAGAAAATAAATTGCAAGGAATTTCAAGTGCAGAATGTAAATTGAATCAAATGTAAAGGGGAATTGGGTGCTGAAAAATGAAAAGAAGTAGTAAATTCAAAGAAATTAAATTAAAGAACAACCAAAAAGAAAGATTCATCAGGGATTGGAGATATCATAATCCATCATGAATCAAATGAATCTCAACTCCTTTAACAATCATATGAGTAGATCTATGACAGATTGAAATTGATTAGATCCCAATTCCTTGGCAACCCAATCTCTCTCTTCACAATCAATCTTGCCAATTCCTTGCTCCAATTGTCATAATAAGAGGTTAAGCATGTTCTCTTATTTATGAGCCACACAAATTCTCAAGACCTCAATTTCTCCCGAATAGTGTTGGTCAAGAGAATTGTGAAGGATAGAGCTCCAATTATAATGCCCATAATTCCCCTTCCGAGGCTCACACAAGCATTCAACAGATTCAAACCCCCTTCCGGAGTGAATGAATCTCACCCAAAACAGAAAATATCCTATAGCTACACAAATGAATTGAGAAGAAGAAGAAGTTCACTCAATCATGTGAATTATAATAGAGCTCCTCCCCTAATGAATTGGGATTTAGTGAATCATAGCTTAAAGAACAAGTGCATAAAAATTAAATTGCATGAAAATGAATCAAACTCAATATGAACAGAAAGGTAAACTTGGCAGAAGAGAAGATTAGAAGTGCAGGAAATTGAAATTGGATAGAAATTAAACTCAATACAAGTTGAAATGTAAAATTGTAGAAAATAAAAGTGTATCTAAACTATGCTAAGCTCTCTGGAGTCTCTAATCCTCCAAGAGAGCTCTGGAGTCTCTAATCCTCCAGCCTGAGCCCTTTTCTACTCATACTCCTACTACAGCCTTCCCTTTTTTCTATGAAAGTAACACCTATTTATAAGCTAGTCTAAATAACAAATTGAAATGAAATTAAAAACAATTACAATCAAATGAAAATTAACTATTCTAGATGATTCTTGTGGCCTTGATTGGTTGACAATTGTGGGCTTGCTTACTTGCAGTTTAAATAGGCTCGAAGTGATGTAAATTGAGCCAAAGGGGCTGCTTCAGAGGAGCGTAGCGTTTTTTAGGAGAGCGTAGTGCTTGGGTACCCACGCGTACGCGTTCCTTACGCGTACGCGTTGTTCAGCATTTGGCACATCCACGCGTACGCGTGCTACACGCCTACGCGTCCATTGCAGTGCTCTCCTTGAGAGCATAGCATTTGCGCCAAAAGCGCTCTCCCACGCGTACGCGTCACCCACGCGTACGCGTCACTCACGCGTACGCGTGGCCCTTCAAAAATGCCACTTTCACGCTGCGTTTCATTCACGCGTTTGCATGCTTCTTCTAATATGTTACATTGACGCGTACGCGTCATCCACGCGTACTTGTCGCTAGCCAAATTTTTCTACTCCGTTATCGCAGGCGCTCTTGGGTGAAGAATGTAGCGCTCTTGCCTAAGAACGCTCTTGGTCATGTATGGTGCTATGGAGATGAACGTAGCGCTCTTAGAGAAAAACGAAGCGCCAAGCTTCCTTGATTTAATCTTGGTCCACGCTTTTAAAAGCGTAGTCTAAGATTCCAAAGCGTGCTCAAACTTAAAAGTGTGCCCCAAAATTTCTTCTTTTCTTCTTTTGAGCTTAATTTGTGCTTTTTGCTTCTTTTTTCATCATTTTCTATAAAGTAGATCAAAATCAAAACATCAAAGCAATATACTATTTAAGCACTAAAACACTCAATAATTATACATTAATCATTTATGAAAAAGCATAGAAAAATAGAACATGATGCGCTGTCATCACAACACCAAACTTAAACCTTGCTTGTCCCTAAGCAAGAAAAGAATCATGCAATAAAGTTTTAACAATCCAAGGTGAGAAGAATAGCAAGTGATGTTCATGGTTGGCTAGCTTTCTATGCATGCTATAATCACAAAAGAAATTCAAATGATTGATGCTTCTATCTAGCTCATTTTATAAAATCTTTTCTTTATGTTCCTTCCTTGAAACAAGCTTTTAATTCTCTTCTTAGCTTATCCTCTTGGGTGCTTTGCACCATGAGAAAAGCTACGACTCTAAATGCTTTGTTTTCAAGTATTACCACTTGAAACATAAGCACCACAAGCATTTAATTAGAGGACTCTTTTAGCTCAATTGTTTCTTTTCTTTATTCTCTAATCATTGATGCTCAAAGCCTTGAGCTTTGAGGGAGTGCTTTTGCACTTGAGCCTAACCTTGACTCTAAGTGTTTTATTTTCAAGCTTTTTGCTTGATACATAAACACCATAAGTACTTGACAATTGTCATTGGTACTCAGAGCCTTCAGCTTTCTCATTCTTTCCCCTTTTTCTGTCCTTGCCTTAACTGCATTTGCTTTTTCAAGGTTTTGATGATTTCAAAGATTTCATAAAATGTCCTAGATGAAAACTTCAATTAAACAAAATTCAATTGCAATTGAGCAATAGTTAATCATACTAGCCTTCCAATACTTATATGCCCATGCTAAGTTCTTTAATGACCTTGTTTGTTTATGATCATGAAACTAAGTTGCTTTGAACTCACAAAATTCAAGATGGCAGTCATAATATCACAGCAACATGTTACAATTCAAAATTCAATCTATGCTTATTCATAACACACATGCATACAGAGAAAATAAGAGACAATCATGCAATTGAATGTACTAAAAATAAATAAGAGGAAAATGAACTTTACCACCTTGTAGTTCATCTTAACTGTTATTGTCATTTTCCTCCTATTCTTCCCCTTCCCACACCAGACTTAGAATGATTGCTTATCCTCAAGCAACAATTAAAATAGTGGTGATGGGACTGGTGATGAGTCATGAGTGTCTTACACAATGAAATGTGAATAATGCATATGCTTAAGCAAGCAAAATTAAGGATACAATAAAGGCACAAGAAGTAAAACAGAGACAATATGATTGTATGAATAAGTGGCGTGCATGATACATTGCATGGAACATGAGTGGCACACTAGACTTAGTGTGACACTTTCACTTGGAATTGATGCAAGTATCTAGTAAAGATTGGAAAGAATTTTGTTGCATAGTAACACCAAACATAGAATGCAATCATATGCCAATTTATTTGAAAGAAAACTAAGTAAAAGAAAGAAACTGTTCTATGTTAATAACACAGTCACCAAGAGCATGAGATGCCACGAGTAAGGATTTCTTGGTGAGGCATTAACACAAACAGTTGGGGACAAAATAAAAGAAATTATATATAAAAAAAAGAAATGACTAAAACAAAGGGAAAGAAAATGTGTCACACCAAAACAAAGATAACACTGCATGCCTAAGAAGCAAAGGCATTATGATTGTACAACCAAGTGCTGTTTCTGGACTCATTGTATAGAAAAATAAGTGGCACACCAAACTTAGTGTGATACTTTCTCTTGGAATTAATGCAATCATCCAAAAAGATTGAAAATAGATTGTTGCAGGGCAACACCAAACTTAGAATGCAATCATATGCCAACTTATTTGAAAATAAACCAAGCAAAGAAAAGAAATGTTACCTACAGTTGGGTTGCCTCCCAACAAGCGCTCTTTTAATGTCATTAGCTTGACATGTTGTTCTCAACTTTCTTCCTCTTCTTCCAGTTTGTTAAGAGGAATGACCTCAAGGGGAAGGAAGAGCAAGTTGATGCCCCCTATTTTAGCCTCTTCCCAGCAAGCTTTATTTTGTTATTTGCTTGATTTGCTTTGCTTGTTGGCGCAGCAGGGGTTGGATTGCTTGTGGTTGACCTTTTCTTCTTCATAAGTGTGGTCCCTTGTTGCTTGGTCACAATCCTTCTTTCAGTGCTTTTGTTAGTTGCCTTCACTTCTTTGACATCAAGACTTGGTTGTTGTGTGATTGTTGGAGTATCCTCTTCATCAAAAGCCTCTTGAGTTGGTGGTTCAATGAACCCTTTATCTATGTAGCTCTCTGCTTCAATTGAGTGTGAACTTCCTTGATTGGCTTCCTCCCTTTCTTCTATATGATCTTCCATTGAGTCCTTTGGGAGCAAATTTTCATGTTCCTCTGTCACCTCAAGTAGCCTCTGTGGATATGGAATCCTAGGCTCATATACCTCCACAACCTCATTCTTTAGTGAAATTTCACTTGATATAGGGGCCTCTTCTTCCACTTCCCCACTCACAGATTGGTCCTCATTCTCCTTGCTTAGCACTCCTAAGTGCTTCCTTGTTTGCTCTAAGTGCCCATCCATCTTCTTGAAGAGGATTTCTCGTTCTTTCCAGGATTGTTCTTGACTTTCCAATAATTGTTCATCTTTCCAAGAGTTCTCTAGCTCTTTCCTAAAATTCTATGGCACTTTCAAGGCATTGTTCTGCTTGTAGCAAGAGAGAAGAAGGTTGGGGCAGATTTTGTGGGCTTGTGGGTATTATGGTGAAATTGTGTTGAGAGATATGGAATGAATTTTATGGGTAATCAGATGTTTTTTGTGGTTGGTGAAATGAATCATATGGATTTTGGAAAGAATTTTGTGTTGAGCCATATTCAAGTGATGAAGAATTTTCAAATGAAAAACTGGGAGGTGAGGTTGGACAATTTTGCATAAATGAATTGAAGGCACGCTCAAGTGATGATAGCTCTTGATCAATGGAGTATGGAACATTGAGTGCTCTTTGATTTTGATCCTCCCACCCACAACTTGAGTAATTGTCGAATTCATCACAATGTGGATCATTTTGTGGTCCTGGGGAGCAATCTTGCATGAATGTATTGAAGGCACAATCAAGTGACGATGTCTCTTGATAAATAGAATATGGAGCACTAACATCTCCTTGGTTTTGACACTCCCAGCCACAACATGAGTAGTTGTTAGATTCATCAAAATATGGGTCATCTTGTGTCTTTGAGAGGTGTTCATACTCTATCATTCCTTGTTGATACTCCCATCTACCATTAGCATAATGACATGAATTATTTTGTGGTGGTGGGCAATATCCCATGAAATTTTCTTGATAATTTTGTGGCTCTAGAGCATATCCCCACTGGGTGGATTGCTCATAATCTGTCATTTCTTGGGGATATTCCCAGCCACCATTAGAATAGTCATTTTGTGATGGTGGACAATATCCCATGAAATTTGTTTAATCAAAAGATGAGGTGAACTCCATTTGAATTTTGTAAAACACAATCACCAATGAAAAGTGAAATTCCTCATGTCACAGAGGATAATTTCTTAGTGAGGCAATAATACAAACACCTTAGTCTCAGAAGAAAATAGAAAATTAACAGAACTTAAAATGACAAAAACAAAGAAAATGCTTAATCTAGACTTATCATCTACTTAATCATTGTCGATCTCAATTAATCCCCGGCAACGACGCCAAAAACTTGATACGTAAAAATTAGTTTTCACGTAATTAACCGGCAAGTATACTGGGTCGCATCAAGTAGTAAAACTCACCTGCGTAAGGTCGATCCCACGAAGATTGATGGATCAAGCAACTTTAGTGAGGTGATTAGTCTAGTCAATCTAACAATGGGTGAATTGAGTGAAATTGGATCAACAGAAAATAAATTGCAAGGAATTTAAAGTGCAGAATGTAAATTGCATCAAATGTAAATGGGAATTGGGTGCTGAGAAATGTAAGGAAGCAGTAAATTCAAAGCAACTAAATGAAGAACAACTAAAAAGAAAGATTCATCAGGGATTAGAGATATCATAATTCATCATGAATCGAATGAATCTCAACTCCTTTCTCAATCATATGAGTAGATCTATGGCAGATTGAAATTGATTGGATCCCAATTCCTTGGCAACCCAATCTCTCTCTTCACAATCAATCTTGCCAATTCCTTGATCCAATTGTCATGAGAAGAGGTTAAGTATATTCTCTTATCCATAAGCCACACAAATTCTCAAGACCTCAATTCCTCTCGAATAGTGTTGGTCAAGAGAATTGTGAAGGATAGAGCTCCAATTCTAATGCCCATGATTCCCCTTCTGAGGTTCACACAAGCATTCAACAGATTCAAACCCCCTTCTGGAGTGAATGAATCTCAACCAAAATAGAGGATATCCTATAGATACACAAATGAATTGAGAAGAAGAAGAAGTTCACTCAATCATGTGAAATATAATAGAGCTCCTCCCCTAATGAATTGGGGTTTAGTGAATCATAGCTCAAAGAACAAGTGTAGAAAAATTAGATTGCATGAAAGTGAATCAAACTCAATATGAACAGAAAGGTAAACTTGGCAGAAGAGAAGAATAGAAGTGCAGGTGATGAGCGGATAATTTATACGCTTTTTGGCATTATTTTTAGGTAGTTTTTAGTATGTTTTAGTTACTTTTTATTATATTTTTCTTAGTTTTTATGCAAAAATCACATTTCTAGACTTTACTGTGAGTTCATGTATTTTTCTGTAATTTCAGGTATTTTCTGGCTGAAATTGAGGGATCTGAGCAAAAGTCTGATTCAGAGGCTGAGAAAGGACTGTAGATGCTGTTGGATTCTGACCCTCCTGCACTCGAAGTGGCCTTTCTGGAGCTACAGAAGCCTAATTGGTGCACTCTGAATTGTGTTAGAAAGTAGACATCTTGGGCTTTCCAGTAATATTTAATAGTCCATACTTTGCCCGAGATTTGATGGTCCAAACTGGCGTTTAAACGCCCACTAGAGACCCTTTTCTGGCATAAAATGCCAGAACTGGCATCAGAACTGGATTTCTGCACGTGTATAGCTCAATGCTCAGCCCAAGCACATACCAAGTGGGCCCCGAAAGTGGATTTCTACACTATCTATACTTAGTTACTTATTTTCTGTAATCCTTAGTAACTAGTTCAGTAAAATAGCACTTTTTACTATTGTATTCACATCTTTGGACTTATAGGCTTATGCAATTTTTCATTTGGGGAGGCTGGCCATTCGGCCATGCCTAGACCTTTTTCTCTTATGTATTTTCTACGGTGGAGTTTCTACACCTCATAGATTAAGATGCGGAGCTTTGCTGTTCTTCATGAATTAATTCAAGTACTATTGTTTCTCTTTTAATTAACGCGTACTTCTTCTCCAAGATATACTCTCATACTTAATTCAGTTAAGTCAGAATGAAGGGGTGACCGTGACAATCACCCACTATCTTCGTTACTCGCTTAGCCAATATCTGCGTTTCTGACAACCATAAGCGGTTTACATGATGTTCAACGTAGTCATTAGACGACAGCCGGAGTATAGTCTCTTGGGTCTCTGATCCACGGATTTGACTTGCCTCTCCTAACAATAAAGCATTCGAATCTGTGAGATTAGAACCTTCGTGGTAGAGGCTAGAACCAATTGGCAGCATTTTTGAGATCCGAAAAGTCTAAACCTTATCTGTGGTATTCCGAGTAGGATCTGGGATGGGATGACTGTGACGAGTTTCAAATTCACGAATGTTGGGCGCCATGACAGTGTGAAAAAGGATAGAGAGATCCTATTCTGACACAAGTGAGAACCGATAGATGATTAGCCGTGCGGTAGCTGTGCCTAGTATTTTTCATCCGAGACGAGAGATCCGACAGTTGATTAGCGATATAGAAACTGTACCTAGACCATTTTCACTGAGAGGACTGATGGTAGCCATTGACAACGGTGATCCACCAACATACAGCTTGCCATGGAAGGGAGCACGCATGATTGGATGAAGACAATAGGAAAGCAGAGGTTCAGAAGCAACAAAGCATCTCTAAACACTTATCTGAAATTCCCACCAATGAATTACATAAGTATCTTATTTTATTTTATGTTTTATTTATCTTTTAATTATCAAAACCTCATAACCATTTGAATCCTCCTGACTAAGATTTACAGGATAACCATAGCTTGCTTCAAGTCGGCAATCTTCGTGGGATCGACCCTTACTCGCGTAAGGTATTACTTGGACGACCCAGTGCACTTGCTGGTTAGTTGTACCGGAGTTGTGAAAAGTGTGATCACAATTTCGTGCACCAAGTTTTTGGTGCCGTTGCCGGGGATTGTTCGAGTTTGGATAACTGACGGTTCATCTTATTGCTTAGATTAGGTAACCTTCTTTCTTGTTTCAACCTTTATTTTCTTTTCAAAAAGCTTTTAAAAAAATATTTCGAAAAATTTTTTTTGAAAAATCATTCAAAAAAATTTTTTGAGAATGAATTCTAGAGCTTCATAATGATATGTGAAGCCTGGCTGGCTGTTAAGCCATGTCTAATCTTTTGGATTGAGGTTTCCACTTTCCGTTGTAGAAAGGTCGTCATTATATTTGTTATGCTAAAGTTTGGCTGGCCATTTGGCCATGTCTAATTCTTTTGGACAGAAGCTTTAGACTAACATTGCATGAATCCTAGAATTCTTATTAAAAATTTTGAATTTCTTTATTTTCTTTTTCCAAAATAATTTCAAAAAAATACAAAAAGTTTAATAAAATCATAAAAACCAAAAAAATTTTGTGTTTCTTGTTTGAGTCTTGTGTCAAATTTTAAGTTTGGTGTCAACTGCATTTTTTTAATTTAATTTTCTTAAAATTTTTGAAAATTCATGCATTATGTTCTTCATGATCTTTAAGTTGTTCTTGATGATTTTCTTTGTTGATCTTTACATTTTTTTGTTTTGTGTCTTTTCTTGTTTTTCATATGCATTTTCAAATTGTTAGTGTCCCTTGTACAAAAGTTCTTAAGTTTGGTGTCTTGTATGTCTTTCTTTTCTTAAAAATTTTCAAAAATATGTTCTTGATGTTCATCATGATCTTCAAAGTGTTCTTGGTGTTCATCTTGATATTCAAAGTGTTCTTGCATGGATTATTTGTTTTGAACTTAAATTTTTATGTTTTGTTTTATTTTGTTGTTTTTCTCTCTCCTCATTAAAAATTCAAAAGTAAAAAAAATATCTTTTCCTTATTCTTCTCATAATTTTCGAAATTTGGAGTTGACTTGGTTAATAATTTTTAAAATTTAGTTGTTTCTTGTTAGTCAAGTCAAAATTTTAATTTAAAAACTTTATCTTTTCAAATCTTTTTCAAAATCAATTCTTTTTCATTTTTTTATGATTTTCAAATTTCATTCTTAAAATTTTTCAAAATCTTTTTCATTTTTCTTTTAATGTTTCCAAAATTTTAAAACTAATTTTTTCAATATCCTTTTCTTAATTTTATTTCATATTTTCGAAAATCCCTGCTAACAATTAATGTTTTGATTCAAAAATTTCAAGTTTGTTACTTTCTTGTTAAGAAAGGTTCAATCTTTAAATTCTAGAATCATATCTTTTAGTTTCTTGTATGTCAAGTCATCAACTTTAATTTTAAAATCAAATCTTTTTAATTTTTTTTCAATTCTTTTTCAAAATAAATTTCATTCATATTTTTTTAAAATTTTAATTTCAAAATCTTTTTCTAACTTCTTATCTTTTCAAATTTTATTTTCAAATATTTTTCAACTAACTACTTGACTTGTTTGTTTTAATTTAAAAAAGTTTACTATTTCTTATCTTTTTCAAAACCACCTAACTACTTTTCCACTTCTAATTTTCGAAAATCACTAACCACTTTTTTAAAAATCTTTTTAATTAACTAATTGTTTTAGTTTTTAATTTTCTTGTATTTCTTTTTCAAATTTTCGAAACTAACTTAATTAATTAAATAAAAATAAAAGTATTTTTCTTTTCCCTCTTCTTAAAATTCAAATACTCTCTCTCTCATCTCTTTCTATTTATTTTATTTATTTACTAACATTTCTCCCTCTCTCTATGTTCGAATTCTTTTTATTCTCTCTCAACCTCATTCTTCTATTCTTCTTTTCCTCTGACACATAAAGGAATCTCTATACTGTGACATAGAGGATTCCTCTTCTCTTTTTGTTCTCTTCTTTTTCATATGAGTAGGAACAGGGATAAAGACATTCTTGTTGAAGCTGATTCTGAACCTGAAAGGACTCTGAAGAGGAAGCGAAGAGAAGCTAAAGCACAACACTCCGGAGAGGACCTTACAAAAAATTTTGAAAAAGAAGCAGACATGGCATCCGAACCCAACAACAATGCTAGAGATGCAAAGAAGATGCTTGGTGACTTTACTGCACCAACTTCCAACTTCTATGGAAGAAGCATCTCAATTCCTGCAATTGGAGCAAACAACTTTGAGCTTAAGCCTCAATGAGTTTCTCTAATGCAGCAGAATTGAAAGTTTCATGGACTTCTATTGGAAGATTCTCATCAGTTCTTAGCTGAATTCTTGTAAATCTGTGACACTGTTAAGACCAGTGGGGTTAATCCTGAGGTCTACAGACTTATGCTTTTTCCCTTTGCTGTAAGAGACAGAGCTAGGATATGATTGGACTCACAACCTAGAGAAAGCCTAAACTCTTGGAAAAAAGTTGGTCAATGCTTTCTCAGCCAAATTCTTTCCACCTCAAAAGATGAGCAAGCTTAGAGTGGAAGTCCAAACCTTCAGACAGAAGGAAGGTGAATCCCTCTATGAAGCATGGGAAAGATACAAGCAATTGATCAGAAGGTGTCCTTCTGACATGCTTTCAAAATGGAGCATCTTAGGTATATTCTATGATGGTCTGTCTGAATTGTCCAAGATGTCATTGGACCACTTTGCTGGTGGATCTCTTCATCTGAAGAAAACACCTGTAGAAGCCCAAGAACTCATTGAAATGGTTGCAAATAACCAGTTCATGTATACTTCTAAAAAAATCCTATGAATAATGGGATGACATAGAAGAAAGGAGTTCTTGAGATTGATACTCTGAATGCCATATTGGCTCAGAATAAAATATTGACTCAGCAAGTCAATATGATTTCTCAGAATCTGACTGGAATGCAAGCTGCATTCGGCAGTACTAAAGAAGCTTCCTCTAAAGGAGAAGCTTATGACCCTGAGAATCCTACAGTGGAAGAGGTGAATTACATGGGAGAATCCCATGGAAACACCTATAATCCATCATGGAGAAATCATCCAAATTTTTCATGGAAGGATCAACAGAAGCCTCAACAAGGCTTCAATAATAATAATGATGGGAGAAATAGGTTTGACAATAGCAAGCCTTTTCCATCATCTTCTCAACAACAGACAGAGAATTCTAAGCAGAGCCTCTCTGACTTAGCAACCATAGTCTCTGATCTATCTAAAACCACTCTCAGTTTTATGACTGAAACAAGGTCCTCCATCAGAAATTTGGAGGCACAAGTGGGTCAGTTGAGTAAAAAAGTTACTGAAATCCCTCCTAGTACTCTCCCAAGCAATACAGAAGAGAATCCAAAAAGAGAGTGCAAGGCCATCAATATATCCAAAGTGGCCGAACCTATAGAGGAGGAAGAGGCAGTGATTTCCAGTGAGGAAGACCTCAATGAACGTCCAATGACCACTAAGGAGTTCCCTAATGAGGAACCAAAGGAATCTGAGGCTCATACAGAGACCATAGAGATTCCACTGAACTTACTATTGCCATTCATGAGCTCTGATGAGTATTTTTCCTCTGAAGAGGATGAAGATATTGTTGAAGAGCAAGTTGCTCAGTATCTAGGAGCAATCATGAAGCTGAATGCCAAGTTATTTGGTAATGAGACTTGGGAGGATGAACCTCCATTGCTCATCAATAAATTGAATGCCTTAGTTGAACAGAAATTACCTCAGAAGAAACCAGATCCTGGAAGGTTCTTAATACCTTGTACCATAGGCACCATGAACTTTGAGAAGTCTCTGTGTGACATGGAGTCAGGTATAAACCTCATGCCACTCTCTGTAATGGAGAAACTAAGGATCTTTGAGGTACAAGCTGCAAGAATCTCACTAGAGATGACAGACAAATCAATAAAACAGGCTTATGGACTTGTAGAGGATGTCTTAGTGAAGGTTGAAGGTCTTTACATCCCTGCTGACTTTATAATCCTAGACACTGGGAAGGATGGGGATGAATGCATCATCCTTGGAAGGCCCTTTCTAGCCATAGCAAGAGCTGTGATTGATGTGGATAGTGGAGAGTTAGTCGTTAATTGAATGAGGACTACCTTGTGTTTAAGGCTCAAGGATCTTCTTCTGTAACCATGGAGAGGAATCAGGAAAAGCTTCTCTAAATACAGAGTCAAGCAGAGCCCCCACATTCAAACTCTATGTTTGGTATTGGGAGGCTACCATCACGCTCTGAGTGTCTGTGAAGCTCTCTAAGAGCTCACTGTCAAGCTATTGACATTAAAGAAGCGCTTATTGGGAGGCAACTCAATGTTATTTAATTATATTTATTTTTTATTGACATTTTTTTCCATTGCCATGTTATGTTTTCTTTAGGTTGATGATCATGTGGAGTCACAAAAATAGCTGCAGAATTAAAGCAAAATCAAAAACCAGCATAAAAATAGCACACCCTGGAGGATAGGCCTACTGGCATTTAAACGCCAATAAGGATAGCAGAATGGGCGTTTAATGCCCAGTCTGGCAGTATTCTGGGCATTAAACCCCAGAATTGGTAGACAGACTGGCGTTTAACCTCAGAAAAGGGTGTCTGGCTGACGTTAAACACCAGAATTGGCAGACAGACTGGCGTTTAACGCCAGAAAAGGGTGTCTGCCAAGCGTTAAACACCAGAAAGGGGCATCAGCCTGGCATTTAATGCTAGGAAAGGCAGTAGAGCTAGCATTAAATGCCAGAAATGGCACACAGAGGGCGTTTAAATGCTAGAAAGGTGCAGGGAGCAGAATTCCTTGACACTTCAGGATCTGTGGACACCACAGGATCCCCACCTACCCCAACTCTTTTTCTCTCCTTTTCATACCTTTCCATAACACTCTTCCCCAAAATAACCTCCGTCAATCACCTCCATTTCTCCTCCAAAACCATCATACAACCCACCTACTACCACCTATTCAAATTGAAACCATCTCCCTCCCAAACCCAACCCCTATTACAAGAATTCCCTCTCCATTCCACTCCTATATAAGCCCCTCATCACTCCTTTATTTTCACACATCATAACCACCTAAAACCCCCCTTGGCTGAACCATTCACACACCTCCATCTCCTTCATATCTTCTTCCTCTAATCCTTTCTTTCTTCTTTTGCTCGGAGACGAGCAAACCTTTTAAGTTTGGTGTGGAAAAAAAGCTCTGCTTTTTATTTTTCCATAACCATTAATGGCACCTAAGGCCAGAGAAACCTCTAGGAAGAGGAAAGGAAAGGCAGTTGCTTCCAACTCTGAGTCATAGAAGATTGAGAGATTCATCTCAAAAGCCCATCACTAGAAAGAGGATGGAGCAAACAAGAGAGCCCACTCATGGACCTCAACAAGAGCATGAGGAAGTCCCTCATCAAGAAATCCCTGAGATGCCTCAAGGGATGCATTTCCCTCCACACAACTATTGGGAGCAACTCAACACCTCTTTAGGAGAATTGTGTTCCAACATGGAGCAACTAAGAGTGGAGTACCAAAAGCACTCCATCATCCTCCATGAAATCAGAGAGGACCAAAAGGCCATGAGAGAGGAGCAACAAAGGCAATGAAGAGACATAGAGGAGCTCAAGAACTCCATTGGTTCTTCAAGAGGAAGAAGAATCCACCATCATTAAGGTGGACCCGTTCTTTAATCTCCTTGTTTATTTTCTTTTCTATTTTTGGTTTTTATGCTTTATATTTTGACTATGTTTGTGTCTTCATTACATGATCATTAGTGTTTAGTGTCTATGTCTTAAAGCTATGAATGTTCCATGAATATTTCACCTTTCTTAAATGAAAAATGTTTTCTGAAAAAGAAAAAAAAGTACATGAATTTCAAATTCTATCTTGAAAATAGTTTAATTATTTTGATGTGGTGGCAATACTTTTTGTTTTCTGAATGAATGATTGAATAGTGCATATTTTTGATAGTGAAGTTTATGAATATTAAAATTGTTGGCTCTTGAAAGAATAATGAAAAAAGAGAAATGTTATTGATAATCTGAAAAATCATAAAATGGATTCTTGAAGCAAGAAAAAGTAGTGAAAAACACAAAGCTTGCGAAAAAAATGGCAAAAAATAAAGGGAAAAAAAAGAGAAAAGCAAGCAGAAAAAACCAGTAACCCTTTAAACTAAAAGGCAAGGGTAAAGAGGATCCAAGGCTTTGAGAATCAGTGGATTGGAGGGTCCAAAAGGAATAAAATCCTGGCCTAGGCGGCTAAATCAAGCTATCCCTAACCATGTGCTTGTGTCATGAAGGTCCAAGTGAAAAGCTTGATACTGAGTGGTTAAAGTCGTGATCCAAAGCAAAAGATTGTGCTTAAGAACTCTGGGCACCTCTAACTGGGGACTCTAGCAAAGCTGAGTCACAATCTGAAAAGGTTCACCAAGTTATGTGTCTGTGGCATTTATGTATCCGGTGGTAATACTGGAAAACAAAATGCTTAGGGTCATGGCCAAGACTCATAAAGTAGCTATGTTCAAGAATCAACATATTAAACTATGAGAATCAATAACACTATCTGAATTTTGAGTTCCTATGGATGCCAATCATTTTGAACTTCAAAGGATAAAGTGAGATGTCAAAACTGTTCAGAAGCAAAAAGCTACTAGTCCCGCTCATCTAATTTAAACTAATCTTCATTGATATTTTTGAAATTTATTTTATTTTCTCTTCTTTTTATCCTACTTTTTTTAGTTGCTTGGGGACAAGCAATAATTTAAGTTTGGTGTTGTGATGAGCAGATAATTTATACGCTTTTTGGCATTATTTTTAGTTAGTTTTTAGTTTGTTTTAGTTACTTGTTATTATATTTTTATTAGTTTTTATGCAAAAATCATATTTTTAAATTTTACTATGAGTTTGGGTGTTTTTCTATAATTTTAGGTATTTTCTGGCTGAAATTGAGGGATCTGAGCAAAAGACTGCAGATGCTGTTGGATTCTGACACTCCTGTACTCGAAGTGGCTTTTCTGGAGCTACAGAAGCCCAATCGGCGCGCACTCAATTGAGTTGGAAAGTAGACATCTTGGGCTTTCCAGCAATATATAATAGTTTATACTTTGCCCGAGAATTGATGGCCCAAACTGGCGTTTAAACGCCTACCAAAGACCCTTTTCTGGCATAAAACGCCAGAACTGGCACCAGAACTGGTGTTAAACGCCCAAACTGGCATCCAAGCTGGCGTTTAACTCTAGAAAAGGCCTATGCACGTGTAAAGCTCAATGCTCAGCCTAAGCACACACCAAGTGGGCCCCAGAAGTGGATTTCTGCACTATCTGCACTTAGTTACTTATTTTCTATAATCCTTAGTAACTAGTTTAGTATAAATAGCACTTTATACTATTGTATTCACATCTTTGGACTTATAGGCTTATGCCATTTTTCATTTGAGGAGGCTAGCCATTCGGCCATGCCTAGACCTTTTTCTCTTATGTATTTTCTACGGTGGAGTTTCTACACCTCATAGATTAAGGTGCGGGGCTTTGCTGTTCTTCATGAATTAATTCAAGTACTATTGTTTCTCTTTCAATTAACCCATACTTCTTCTCCAAGATATACTCTTGTACTTAATTCAGTTAAGTCATAATGAAGGGGTGACCCGGGACAATCACCCACTATCTTCGTTACTCGCTTAGCCAAGATCCGTGTGCCTGACAACCACAAGCGATCTACATGATGTTCAACATAGTCATTGGACGACAGCCGGAGTATAGTTGGTGCACGAAATTGTGATCATCAACAATGGCGCCAAAGGACTTGGAGCTCTCAAACATGAATCACACTTTGTCACAATTCCGCACAACTATCCAGCAAGTGCACTGGGTCGTCCAAGTAATACCTTACGTGAGTAAGGGTCGATCCCACGGAGACTATCGGCTTGAAGCAAGTTATGGTCACCTTGTAAATCTCAGTCAGGCAAATTCAGATGGTGATGGAGAATTGATAATTAAAAGATAAGTAAAACATAAAATAAAGATAGAGATACTTATGTAATTCTTTGGTTGGAATTTCAGATAAGCGTATGAAGATGCTTTGTTCCTCCTGAACCTCTGCTTTCCTATTGCCTTCTTCCAATCATTCATACTCCTTTCCATGGCAAGCTTTATGTTGGGCATCACCATTGTCCATGGCTACTTCTCGTCCTCTCAGTGAAAATGTTCTACGCACGCTGTCACCGCACGGCTAATCATTTGTCGGTTCTCGATCATGTTGGAATAGGATCCATTGATCCTTTTGCGTCTGTCACACGCCCAACAATTGCGAGTTTGAAGCTCGTCACAGTCATCCTTTCCCAAATCCTACTCAGAATACCACAGACAAGGTTTAGACGTTCCGGATCTCAGGAATGGCCGCTGATAATTCTAGCCTTTACCACGAAGGTTCCAATCTTAGATTAGAAACCCAAGAGATATGCATTCAAGCTTGTTTGCTTGTAGAACGGAAGTGGTTGTCAGTCACGCATTCATAGGTGACAATGGTGATGAGTGTCACATAATCATCACATTCATCATGTTCTTGGGTGCGAATGAATATCTTGGAGAAGAATAGACTTGAGTTGAATAGAAAAACAATAGTACTTTGTATTAATTCATGAAGAACAGCAGAGCTCCGCACCTTAATCTATGGTGTGTAGAAACTCCACCGTTGAAAATACAAAAGTGATAATCGTGTAAGCATGGCCGAATGGCCAGCCTCCAAGGTCTAGGGACTAAACGTCCAAAGATAGATTAAAATACAATAGTAAAAGGTCCTATTTATAGAAAATTAGTAGCCTAGGGTTACAGAAATAAGTAATTAATGCAGAAATCTTCTTCCGGGACCACTTGGTGTGTGCTTGGGCTGAGCATTGAAGCTTCTATGTGTAGAGATTTTTCATGGAGTTAAACGCCAGCTTTTGTGCCAGTTTGAGCGTTTAACTCCAGCTTTTGTGCCAGTTCCGGCGTTAAACGCCAGAATTCTTGAGCTGACTTGGAACGCCTGTTTGGGCCATCAAATATTGGGCAAAGTATGGACTATTATATATTGATGGAAAGCCCGGGATGTCTAATTTCCAACACAATTGAGAGAGCACCAATTATGCTTCTGTATCTCCAGAAAATCCACTTTGACTTCAGGGAGGACAGAATCCAACAGCATCTGCAGTCCTTTTTCAGCCTCTGAATCAGATTTTTGCTCAGGTCCCTCAATTTCAGCCAGAAAATACCTGAAATCACAGAAAAATACACAAACTCATAGTAAAGTCCAGAAAAGTGAATTTTAAATGAAAACTAATAAAAATGTAATAAAAACTAATTAAAATATACTAAAAACATACTAAAAATAATGCCAAAAAGCGCATAAATTATCCGCTCATCACAACACCAAACTTAAATTGTTGCTTGTCCCCAAGCAACTGAAAATCAAATAGGATAAAAAGAAGAGAATATACAATGAATTCCAAAAACATCTATGAAGATCAGTATTAATTAGATGAGCGGGGCTTTTAGCTTTTTGCTTCTGAACAGTTTTGGCATCCCCCTTTATCCTTTGAAGTTCAGAATGATTGGCTTCTATAGGAACTCAGAATCCATATAGTGTTATTGATTCTCCTAGTTAAGTATGTTGATTCTTGAACACAGCTACTTTATGAGTCTTGGCCGTGACCCTAAGCATTTTGTTTTCCAGTATTATTACCGGATACATAAATGCCACAGACACATAACTGGGTGAACCTTTTCAGATTGTGACTCAGCTTTACTAGAGTCCCCAATTAGAGGTGTCCAGAGCTCTTAAGCACACTCTTTTTGCTTTTGGACCACGACTTTAACCGCTCAGTCTCAAGTGTTCACTTGACACCTTCACGCCACAAGCACATGGTTGGGGACAGCTTGGTTTAGCCGCTTAGGCCAGGATTTTATTCCTGTGGGCCCTCCTATCCACTGATGCTCAAAGCCTTGGATCCTTTTTATTTTACCCTTGCCTTTTGGTTTAAAGGGCTATTGGCTTTTTCTGCTTGCTTTTTCTTTCTCTCTCTTTTTTTTCTTTTTCTTTTTTTTCGCATTTTTTTCGCATATATATTATTTTTTTTTTGCAAGCTTTTCACTGCTTTTTCTTGCTTCAAGAATCAATTTTATGATTTTTCAGATTATCAAATAACATTTCTCCTTTTCCATCATTCTTTCAAGAGCAAATAATTTTAACATTCATAAACAATCAAATTCAAAAATATGCACTGTTCAAGTATTCATTCAGAAAAGCAATAGTATTGCCACCACATCAAAATAATTAAACTGTTTTAAAATTTGAAATTCATGCACTTCTTTTTCTTTTTCAATTAAAAACATTTTTCATTTAAGAAAGGTGATGGATTCATTTTTATAGCTTTAAGGCATAGACACTTAGACACTAATGATCATGTAATAAAGACACAAATATAAATAAACATAAAGCATAATTTTCGAAAAAACAGAAAATAAAGAACAAGGAAATTAAAGAACGGGTCCATCTTAGTGATGGCGGCTTGTTCTTCCTCTTGAAGATCTTATGGAGTGCTTGAGCTCCTCAATGTCTCTTCGTTGCCTTTGTTGCTCCTCTCTCATGGTTCTTTGGTCTTCTCTAATTTCATGGAGGAGGATGGAATGCTCTTGGTGCTCCACCCTTAGTTGTCCCATGTTGGAACTTAATTCTCCTAGGGAGGTGTTGATTTGCTCCCAATAGTTTTGTGGAGGAAATTGCATCCCTTGAGGCATCTCAGGGATTTCATGATGAGGAGTTTCCTCATGCTTTTGTCCATGAGTGGGATCTCTTGTTTGCTCCATCCTTTTCTTAGTGATGGGCTTGTCCTCATCAATGAGGATGTCTTCTTCTATGTCAATTCCAGCTGAATTGCAGAGGTGAAAAATGAGATGAGGGAAGGCTAACCTTGCCACAGTAGAGGACTTGTCCGCTACCTTGTAGAGTTCTTGGGATATAACCTCATGACCTTCTACTTCCTCTCTAATTATGATGCTATGAATCATGATAGCCCGGTCTATAGTAACTTCAGATCGGTTGCTAGTAGGAATGATTGAGCGTTGGATGAACTCTAACCATTCCCTAGCCACGGGCTTGAGGTCATGCCTTCTTAGTTGAACCGGCTTCCCTCTTGAATCTCTCTTCCATTGAGCGCCCTCTTCACAGATGTCCATGAGGACTTGGTCCAACCTTTGATCAAAGTTGACCCTTCTAGTATATGGGTGTGCATCTCCTTGCATCATGGGCAAGTTGAATGCCAGCCTTACATTTTCCGGGCTAAAATCTAAGTATTTCCCCAGACCATTGTAAGCCAATTTTTAGGGTCCGGGTTCACACTTTGATCATGGTTCTTGGTGATCCATGCATTGGCATAGAACTCTTGAACCATTAAGATTCTGACTTGTTGAATAGGGTTGGTGAGAACTTCCCAACCTCTTCTTTGGATCTCATGTCGGATCTCCGGATATTCGCCCTTTTTGAGCTTAAAAGGGACCTCGGAGATTTCCTTCTTCTTGGCCACAACTTCATAGAAGTGGTCTTGATGCACCCTTGAGAGGAATCTCTCCATCTCCCATGACTCGGAGGTGGAAGCTTTTGCCTTTCCTTTCCTCTTTCTAGAGGTTTCTCCGGCCTTTGGTGCCATAAATGGTTATGGAAAAACAAAAAGCTTTAGCTTTTACCACACCAAACTTAGAAGGTTTGCTCGTCCTCGAGCAAAAGAAGAAAGAAGAGAGTAGAAGAAGAAGAAATAGAGGAGATGGAGGGGGCTTAGTGTTTCGGCCAAGGGGGAGAAGTAGTGTGTATGTTGTGTGAATATGAAGGAGTGAAGATGGGTTTATATAGGAGTGGAGAGAGGGTTAGGTTTCGGCCATTATGGGTGGATTTGGGTGGGAAAGTGGTTTGAATTTGAATGGTGAGGTAGGTGGGGTTTTATGAAGGATGGATGTGAGTGGTGAAGAGAATGGTGGGATTTGATAGGTGAGGGGTTTTTGGGGAAGAGGTATTGAGGTGATTGGTGAATGGGTGAAGAAGAGAGAGAGAGGTGGGTAGGTGGGGATCCTGTAGGGTCCACAGATCCTGAGGTGTCAATGATATCTCATCCCTGCACCAAGTGGCGTGCAAAAATGCCCTTTTCTGCCAATCCTGGCGTTAAACGCCAGGCTGCTGCCCATTTCTGGCGTTTAACGCTAACTTCTTGCCCATTCCTGGCGTTAAACGCCAGTCTGGTGCCCATTTTTGGCGTTAAACGCCCAGAATGGTGCCAGACTGGGCGCTTAACGCCCATTCTGCTACCCTTATTGGCGTTTAAACGCCAGTATGTTTCTCCTCCAGGGTGTTCTGTTTTTCAGTCTGTTTTTGCTTTTTCAATTATTTTTGTGACTTCACATGATCATCAACCTACAGAAAACATAAAATAACAAAAGAAAATAGAAATTTAACATAGATAATTTAAAGATTGGGTTGCCTCCCAATAAGCGCTTCTTTAATGTCAATAGCTTGACAGTGGCTCTCATGGAGCCTCATAGATGTTCAGAGCAATGTTGGAACCTCCCAACACCAAACTTAAAGTTTGGTTGTGGCCTCCCAACACCAAACTTATGGTTTGACTGTGGGGGCTCTGTTTGTCTCTGTATTGAGAGAAGCTCTTCATGCTTCCTCTCCATGGTTACAGAGGGATATCCTTGAGCTTTAAACAAAAGGGAGTCTTCATTCACTTGAATGATCAATTCTCCTCTGTCAACATCAATTACAGCTTTTGCTGTGGCTAGGAAGGGTCTGCCAAGGATGATGGATTCATCCATACACTTCCCAGTCTCTAGGATTATAAAATCAGTAGGATGTAATGGCCTTCAACCTTTACCAAGACATCCTCTACAAGTTCATAAGCCTGTTTCTTTGAATTGTCTGCCATCTCCAGTGAGATTCTTGCAGCTTGTACCTCAATGATCCCTAGCTTCTCCATTACAGAGAGAGGCATGAGGTTTATGCTTGACCCTAGGTCACACAGAGCCTTCTTAAAGGTCATGGTGCCTATGGTACAAGGTATTGAGAACTTTCCAGGATCTTGTCTCTTCAGAGGTAATCTCTGCCTAGTCAAGTCATCCAGTTCTTTGATGAGCAATGGAGGTTCATCCTCCCAAGTCTCATTACCAAATAACTTGGCATTTAGCTTCATAATTGCTCCAAGGTACTTAGCAACTTGCTCTTCAGTAACATCTTCGTCTTCTTCAGAGGAAGAATACTCATCAGAGCTCATGAATGGCAGAAGTAAATTTAATGGAATCTCTATGGTCTCTGTGTGAGCCTCAGATTCCCATGGTTCTTCATCAAGGAACTCCATGGAGGTCAATGGACGTCCATTGAGGTCTTCCTCAGTGGAGATCACTGCCTCTTCCTCCTCTCCAGGTTCGGCTGTGTGGGTTGTGGTTATGGCCTTGCACTCTCTTTTTGGATTCTCTTCTGTATTGCTTGGGAGAGTACTAGGAGGGAGTTCAGTAATTTTCTTACTCAGCTGACCCACTTGTGCCTCCAAATTTCTAATGGAGGACCTTGTTTCAGTCATGAAACTTTGAGTGGTTTTGATTAGATCAGAGACAATGGTTGCTAAGTCAGAGTGGCTTTGCTTAGAATTCTCTGTCTGTTGCTGAGAAGATGATGGAAAAGGCTTGCTAAACCTGTTTCTTCCACCATTATTGTTATTGAAACCTTATTGAGGTCTCTGTTGATCCTTCCATGAGAGATTCGGATGATTTCTCCATGAAGGATTATAGGTGTTTCCATAGGGTTCTCCCATGTAATTCACCTCTTCCATTGCTGGGTTCTCAGGATCATAAGGTTCTTCTTCAGAGGAAGCTTTCTTAGTACTGCCTGTTGCTGCTTGCATTCTAGACAGACTTTGAAAAATTATATTGACTTGTTGGGTCAATATTTTATTCTGAGCCAATATGGCATTCAGAGTATCAATCTCAAGAACTCCTTTCTTCTGAGTTGTCCCATTATTTACAGGATTCTTTTCAAAAGTGTACATGAATTGGTTATTTGCAACCATTTCAATGAGTTCCTAAGCTTCTGCAAGCCTCTTCTTCAGATGAAGAGATCCTCCAGCAGAGCTATCCAATGACATCTTGGACCATCATAGAAAATACCTATGATGTTCCATTCAGAAAGCATGTCAGAAGGACACGTTCTGATCAATTGCTTGTATCTTTCCCAAGCTTCATAGAGGGATTCTCCTTCCTTCTGTCTGAAGGTTTGGACTTTCACTCTAAGCTTGCTCAATTTTTGAGGTGAAAAGAACTTTGCCAAGAAGGCATTGACTAGCTTTTCCCAAGAGTTCAGGCTTTCTTTAGGTTGTGAGTTCAACCATGTGCTAGCTCTGTCTCTTATAGCAAAAGGGACGAGCATAAGTCTGTAGACTTCAGGGTCAACCCCATTGGTCTTGACAGTGTCACAGATTTGCAAGAATTCAGCTAAGAACTGATGAGGATCCTCCAATGGAAGTCCATAAAACTTGCAATTCTGTTGCATTAGAGAAACTAATTGAGGCTTAAGCTCAAAGTTGTTTGCTCCAATGGCAGGGATTGAGATGCTTCTCCCATAGAAGTCGGGAGTAGGTGCAGTAAAGTCACCCAGCACCTTCCTTGCATTGTTGGCATTGTTGTTTTCAGCTGCCATTGTTTCTTCTTCTTTGAAAAGCTCTGTTAGGCCCTCTAGAGAGAATTGTGCTTTAGCTTCTCTTAGCTTTCTCTTTAAGGTCCTTTCAGGTTCAGGATCAGCTTGAACAAGAATGCCTTTATCTTTACTCCTGCTCATATGAAAGAGAAGAGAACAAGAAAGTAGGAAATCCTCTATATCACAGTATAGAGATTCCTTGAGGTCTCAGAGGAAAAGAAGAATAGAAGGAGGATGTAGATAGAAGAGAATTCGAACTTATCAAGAGGGATAGAGTTCGAATTGCACCTTGAGGAGGAGTGTTAGTCCCTTAAATAGAAGGATGTGAGAAGAGGGGAAGAAATTTTTGAAAATAAATTAAAAAGATTTTGAAATAATAAAAAGAAATTTGAAAATTTGATTAAGATTTTCAAAAATTAAGATTAGGAAAGAAATTAAGTGATTTTTGAAAAAGATTTTGAAACTAGAAATAAAAAAGATATGATTTAGAGTTAATTTTGAAAAAGATGTGATTGAAAAGATATAATTGAGAAGATATGATTGAAAATCAATTTTTAAAAAAAGAAAGTTTTAAAATTAAAGTTGATTACTTGACTAACAAGAAATTAAAAGATATGATTTTTAAAATTTAAAATTCGATCCTTTCTTAATAGGCAAGTAACAACTTGAAAATTTTGAAGTAAATCATTAATAGTAGCAAGGATTTTCGAAAATTAGAAAAATGGAAAGAAATTGATTTTGAAAGGATATGATTGAAAAGATATGATTTGAAAAAGAATTTATTTTGAAAAATTATGAAAATTTGAAAAAGATTTGAATTAAAAACAAAATCTTCCCTCTTGTGTCCTTCTGGCGTTAAACGCCCAGAATGGCATCCATTCTGGCGTTTAACGCCCCAAATCCTACCTTTTTGGGTGTTAAACGCCCAGCCAGGTACCCTGGCTGGCGTTTAAACGCCATTTTTCCTTCTTCACTGGGCGTTTTAAACGCCCAGCTTTTTCTGTTTGATTCCTCTGTTGAATGTTCTGAATCTTCAATTCTCTGTATTATTGACTTGAAAAAACATAGTTTTGAAATTTTTTTTGAATTTTTCAATGATGAGAAACAATCAAAATACAACTAATCTTAGCAAACTCAAATCAAACAAACAATGCATGCAGGACACCAAACTTAACAATTTTTATATAAGAGACACTAACAAATTGAGAATGCATATGAGAAACAACAAAACTCACAAAACAAGAAAATTTAAAGACCAGAGCAATGAAATCATCAAGAACAACTTGAAGATTAATGAAGAACATAATGCATGTAATTTTCGAAAATTAGAGGCATGCAATTGACACCAAACTTAAAATTAGACACTAGACTCAAACAAGAAACATAAAATATTTTTGATTTTTATGATTTTATAAATTTTTTTGTGGTTTTTTGAAAATTGAGTGGAAAAGAAAATAAAGGGATTCAAAACTTTTAATAAGAATTCCAGGAATCATGCAATGTTAGTCTAAAGCTTCAGTCTAAAAAGATTAGACATGGCCATCCAAGCTTCAGCAGGACATTACATTCAGCAGCTAAATTGATGAGAATCAATCAGCTTTTGTGATGATAAGAACATCACCTTGAAACTCTAGAATTCCTTCTTAAAAATTCTGAAAAATAAAAAGAAAAGTACCTAATCTAAGCAACAAGATGAACCGTCAGTTGTCCAAACTCGAACAATCCCCGGCAACGGCGCCAAAAACATGGTGCACGAAATTGTGATCATCAACAATGGCGCCAAAGGACTTGGAGCTCTCAAACGTGAATCACACTTTGTCACAATTCCGCACAACTAACCAGCAAGTGCACTGGGTCGTCCAAGTAATACCTTATGTTAGTAAGGGTCGATCCCACGGAGACTGTCAGCTTGAAGCAAGCTATGGTCACTTTGTAAATCTCAGTCAGGCGAATTCAGATGGTGATGGAGAATTGATAATTAAATGATAAATAAAACATAAAATAAAGATAGAGATACTTATGTAATTCTTTGGTTGGAATTTCAGATAAGCGTATGAAGATGCTTTGTTCCTCCTGAACCTCTGCTTTCCTATTGCCTTCTTCCAACCATTCATACTCCTTTCCAAGGCAAGCTTTATGTTGGGCATCACCGTTGTCAATGGCTACTTCCCGTCCTCTCAGTGAAAATGTTCTACGCACGCTGTGACCGCACGGCTAATCATCTGTCGGTTCTCGATCATGTTGGAATAGGATCCATTGATCCTTTTGCGTCTGTCACACGCCCAACAATTGCGAGTTTGAAGCTCGTCACAGTCATCCCTTCCCAGATCCTACTCAGAATACCACAGACAAGGTTTAGACGTTTCGGATCTCCGGAATGGCCGCCAATAATTCTAGCCTTTACCACGAAGGTTCCAATCTTAGATTAGAAACCCAAGAGATATGCATTCAAGCTTGTTTGCATGTAGAATGGAAGTGGTTGTCAGTCACGCGTTCATAGGTGACAATGGTGATGAGTGTCACATAATCATCACATTCATCATTTCTTGGGTGCAAATGAATATCTTGGAGAAGAAATAGACTTGAGTTGAATAGAAAAACAATAGTACTTTGTATTAATTCATGAAGAACAGCAGAGCTCTACACCTTAATCTATGGTGTGTAGAAACTCCACCGTTGAAAATACAAAAGTGATAATGGTGTAAGCATGGCCGAATGGCCAGCCTCCAAGGTCTAGGGACTAAACGTCCAAAGATAGATTAAAATACAATAGTAAAAAGTTCTATTTATAGAAAATTAGTAGCCTAGGGTTACAGAAATAAGTAACTAATGCAGAAATCTTCTTCCGGGCCCACTTGGTGTGTGCTTGGGCTGAGCATTGAAGCTTCTATGTGTAGAGACTTTTCTTGGAGTTAAACGCCAGCTTTTCTTGGGCAAAGTATAGACTATTATATATTGCTGGAAAGCCCAGGATGTCTACTTTTCATTGCAATTGAGATCGCACTAATTGGGTCTCTGTAGCTCCAGAAAATCCACTTCGAGTGCAGGTAGGTCAGAATCCAATAGCATCTGCAGTCCTTTTTCATCCTCTGAATCAAATTTTTGCTCAGGTCCCTCAATTTCAACCAGAAAATACCTGAAATCACAGAAAAATACACAAACTCATAGTAAATTCCAGAAATGTGATTTTTGAATAAAAACTAATAAAAACATAATAAAAACTAACTAAAATATACTAAAAACATACTAAAAACTATGCCAAAAAGCGTATAAATTATCCACTCATCACAACACCAAACTTAAATTGTTGCTTATCCCCAAGCAACTGAAAATCAAATAGTATAAAAAGAAGAGAATATACTATAAATTCCAAATTATCAATGAAACTTAGCTCCAATTAGATGAGCGGGACTAGTAGCTTTTTGCCTCTGAATAGTTTTGGCATCTCACTCTATCCCTTGAAGTTTAGAATGATTGGCATCTTTAGGAACTCAGAATTTAGATAGTGTTATTGATTCTCCTAGTTCAGTATTTGTTGATTCTTGAACACAGTTACTTTTTGAGTTTTGGCTGTGACCCTAAGCATTTTATTTTCCAGTATTACCACCGGATACATAAATGCCACAGACACATAACTGGTGAACCTTTTTAGATTGTGACTCAGCTTTGTTAGAGTCCCCAATTAGAGGTGTCCAGAGCTCTTAAGCACACTTTTTTTGCTTTGGACCACGACTTTAACCGCCCAGTCTCAAGTTTTTACTTGACACCTTCACGCCACAAGCACATGGTTAGGGACAGCTTGGTTTAGCCGCTTAGGCCATAATTTTTTTCCTGTGGGCCCTCCTATCCACTGATTCTCAAAGCCTTGGATCCTTTTTTACCCTTTGCCTTTTGGTTTAAAGGGTTATTGGCTTTTTCTGCTTGCTTTTTCTCCTTTTTCTTTCTTTTTCTTTTATTTTTTTCGCCTTTTTTTTGCAAGCTTTTCACTGCTTTTTCTTGCTTCAAGAATTAATTTTATGATTTTTCAGATTATCAATAATATTTCTCCTTTTCCATCATTCTTTCAAGAGCCAACAATTTTAACATTCATAAACAACAAATTCAAAAGACATATGCACTGCTCAAGCATTCATTCAGAAAATAAAAAGTATTGTCACCACATCAAAATAATTAAACTAATTTCAAGGATGAATTCGAAATCATGTACTTCTTGTTCTTTTGTGATTTAAAACATTTTTCCTTTAAGAAAGGTGATGGATTTATGGGACATTCATAGCTTTAAGACATAAAATTTAAATTTTATTAATCATGGAAAATAAAAATAAGACTCAAAAATAAATATAAGACCAGACCAATAATAATAGAAGACAGAAAATTAAAAACAGAAAAATAAATGCAAAATATAATAAAAAATGCATCAAACAACAAATAGTTGTGAATAACTGCTTTTTCTTGCTTCAAGAATCAATTTTATGATTTTTCAGATTATCAATAACATTTTTCTTTTTCATCATTCTTTCAAGAGCCAACAATTTTAACATTCATAAACTTCACTATCAAAAATATGCACTGTTCAAGCATGCATTCAGAATCACAGAAAATACCACCACATTTAAGTAAATAAGACTATTCTAAAAATTAAACTTAAATTCTCATGCACTACATCACTTCTTTTTTTCTTTTCTTTTTGATTTCAAGCTTAGTGGGTAATACATGAGACATCTTTTCAGAATTAAGCAATTAAGAGAAAACTAAACTAGTCCTAGGATTCTAACTAATAAAGGATCATGCAATAAACAAGACAAAGTAGCAGGAAACCGGAACATAACATAGAAAAAGAGGGGAGGAATAATAAAAATGAAAGGAACTCAACCACCTTAATTATCCTAGCGGTCGCTTTATTCTTCAGGTTGTGCTCCTTCGCGAAGATGATTCGCCTCCCTTTTGTACTAGAAAACCTATAAGCGCAGCATCAACACCAAACTTAAAGGTTTGCTTGTCCTCAAGCAAAAGAGAACTGAAAATAGAAAAGACAAATATTAAAATGAAAGAAAAAATAAAAGGATAAGAGAATAAGAGAGAAGTAGGATTGGGAGAGAGAGAGAAAGAAAAATGGGCGGCACAAGCGACGCGTTCGCGTCAATGACGCGATCACGTACGTCGCGCGTTCTTCATAATGACGCGTTAGCATCAGGCACGCATCCGCATGCCCTTGATTTTGTGCGATTCGCGCGAAGCCAGCCGGGCGCCCGCGTGACTTTCTGTTCGAATGGCTTGGGAACTAAATCTTCATACGACGCGTTCGCGTGAGCGACGCGGATGCATGGATGGCTGTTTGGTCAAATGACGCGTACGCATGGGTGACGCGTCCGCGTGGGCAATTTTGTGCTTGTAGCACATTTTCAGCCCCAAGCCAGCACAACTCTCTGCCAAAACACCTTTTACGTCGATTCTGCAGGTCACGCGTTCGCGTGAGCGACGCGGACGCGTGGGTGGCGAAAAATCACAAGCGACGCGAACGCGTGGGGCGCGCGTTCGCATGGGATCATTTGTGCGAAAGGCATAAGTCCAGCGCCACTCCCGCGCAACTCTCTATAACTTTTTAGTTTTTCTCGCACCCCTAGATGACGCGTTCGCGTCAGCGACGCTGGCGCGTTGGCTATTTTTTTTTTTTTTGAAATATAGCTTGAGGTGTTCGGTTCCTGGAAGAACATAGCTGCATGATCAGAAAATTAGTAAGAACTCAATAAAAATAAAATAACTAAGAAAACTACTACTACGAAAATTAGCTAAGGATACGAAATTATCGGGTTGCCTCCCGACAAGCGCTTCTTTATCGTCACTAGCTTCACGGTCAGCTCCTCTAAGGAGGAGGATCATAGGGGCTCAGCTCTTCACCCCTTACTTTGAACTTCTTTCCTGTATCTCCATAACGTAGCTCAATATGCTCCAGAGAGAGGATTCTGATTACTGTATAAACCCATGCTGGATTGCTGGTGAACACCACCTTCATTCCTGGGGAGAAACCTTCAGTGGGGATCTTTTTGTTTCTCCATCCTCTGGGTATTTTTTTCTTTTTGGGGACCTCCTCCTTGGTGGATGATGCAGTTCCAACACCAAACTTAGGTTTGATGTCAGGCAGAATTTTATCGGTTGTCACCACAGGAGGTTTGAGTTGCAAATTCTGCTGTGCATCATCAGGGGGTTCTTGAAGGTTTGGATCAATGAGCTCAGCCTGCATGCACCTCTCTTCTTCATCTGTTGAATGTACATCTTTGAAGACATGAAAGACTAGTTGCTCATTATGCACTCTAAGCACTAATTCACCAACTTCTACATCAACCAGAGCTCTTCCAGTGGCTAAGAATGGTCTTCCTAGAATTATAGAGGCATTCTCATCCTCCCCTGTATCAAGAATCACAAAATCTGCTGGGAGGAAGAACTTACCCACTTTGACCAAGATATTCTCCACTAATCCGTATGCAGGCTTCATAGATTTGTCTGCCATCTGTAATGCTATCTTTGTGGGTTGTGCCTCTTGGATATGCAGCTTCTTCATCACACATAAGGGCATTAGATTTATGCTTGCCCCTAGATCACATAGGGCTTTCTCAAAGGTTGTGCTCCCAATGGTGCATGGAATTTGAAAGCTCCCTGGATCTGGCATCTTCCTTGGCAAGTCATTTTGAATGACAGCACTACATTCCTTAGTCAGGACTACTGTCTCATCTCCCTTTAAACGCTTTTTCTTTGACAACAGCTCCTTCATGAACTTGACATAGATAAGCATTTGCTTCAAAACCTCAGCAAAAGGAATATTGATTTGTAACTTTCTGAAGATTTCCAAGAACTTTGAAAACTGCTTGTCCTTGGTCTCCTTTTGAAGTCTCTGAGGATACGGCATCTTAGGCTTGTACTCAGGAGCCTTTGGCAGTGTAGGATAAGTGTCAAGAGAGTCTGGGAATGGTTTGTCTGCACGCTTTGGAGGGGCGTGCTCCACTTCTCCTTTCTTTTCCTCTGGAGCTTCCTTTTCAACTAGCTTTTCATTGGCCTTGGCCTCAGAGCCAGCTACTTTACCACTTCTCAATTGAATTGCCTTGCAATCTTCTCCTGGGTTCACCACTGTAGCCCCTTGAAATGTACTTGCAGACCTCTCAAGTATTTGCTTGCTCAGTTGGCCTACTAGCACCTCTAAGTTTCTAATAGGGGCTTTGGTTTCCTGTATAACTTGTGCTTCTGTACTTGCCACTTGTTCACTTATTACAGTGATAGCCTTGCATTCCTCTCTTGGATTTGGAATTGTGTTACCAGGAAGGCTGTTAGTGGTCCTCTGATCAATTTCATTAACCTTTGTGGCTAATTGACCCATTTGAATTTCCAGGTTCTTGATGGATGCTCTGGTTTCCTGTCTAAAACCTGTTAATATTGCTTCTAAATCATTGTTCTGCTGGAAACCGCCCTGAGAACTATTGTTGAAGTTCTGAGGTCTCTGAGGTTGGTCCCTCCACCCAAAGTTTGAGTGATTTCTCCATCCCGGGTTGTATGTCTTAGAATATGGATCATTGTTGGGATTCCTAGGACCACTCCCCATGTAATTCACCTGTTCATAAGAAGGTTGAGCATAATCATGATTATTATTTTGAACAAAATTACCTGCCATGTCATAGGAGATTTCTTGGGGTAGATTTTGAATGTTGATAGCTGAGACTTGCATGCCACCCATCTGTTGAGTAAGTAGATTTATCTGCTGAGACATAAGCTTGTTCTGAGCAAGAAGAGCATTAACAACTTCTACTTCCAACATGCCTCTCTTCTGAGAGGTCTCAGAGTTCACAGGATTCCTGTTAGATGAGTACAGATATTGGTTGCTTGCAACCAATTCAATCAGCTCAATAGTCTCCTCTGGTGTCTTCTTCTTGTGCAATGAACTGCCTGCAGAAGTGTCTAGGCTCATCTTTGATATCTCTCCTAAGCCTTCATAAAAGATATCCAGTTGAGTCCACTTGGAGAACATGTCCGAAGGGCATTGCCTAGTCAGCAGCTTGTACCTTTCCCAAGCTTCATAAAGAGTTTCACCTTCCTTTTGCTTGAAAGTCTGAACCTCCAACCTAAGCTTAGTCAACTTCTTTGGTGGGAAAAATTTAGTGAGAAATTCCGTGACAACCTTTTCCCACGTATTCAGACTTTCTTTTGGTTGGGAATCTAGCCAGAGCTTTGCTTTATCCCTCAGAGCAAACGGGAAAAGTATTAGTTTGTACACCTCTGGGTTCACTCCATTTGTCTTCACAGTATCACATATCTGCAGAAAATCAGATATAAATTGATTTGGGTCTTCATGAGGAAGACCATGATACTGGCAATTTTGTTGCACCAGGGTGACCGATTGTGGCTTCAACTCAAAGTTGTTTGCAGTTATAGGAGGCACCACAATACTTTTTCCATAAAGATCCGCAGTAGGGGCAGAATAAGAGCCAAGCACTCTCCTTTGTTGATCATCTCCATTCGGATTTACCACATTGGCATTAGCATTATTTGCCATAGTGGATTCTGCAGCCTTGCAAAGTCTTGCTTGTTGTAAATGTTGCCTGAAAGTTCTTTCAGGTTTAGGATCAAAGTCTAAGAGATGTTCTTTGTCTCTATTCCTGCGCATACACAAGCAGAAAACAAGAAAAATTGGGACTCTCTACGTCAGAGGGTAGAGAAGTCCCTGTGAGGTAACCTGTGTAAAATAATAAAATAAAAAATACTAAATAAATAAATAACAAAAATTCAAAAATTAAAAAGAAAAAATAAACAGAAAAATTTAAAATAAAATTAATTGAGTGACACCAAACTTAAATTCAATAAATCAAAATATATATTTTTATTTTTATTATTTTTTTATTTTTATTTATTTTTTTTAATTTTTTAATTTTAATTTTTAATTTTTTTTATAATAAAAAAAGAATGAAAAACGAAACAGGGGAGGGGGGATATAAGGAAAAGAAAGTAAATAACGTAAAGAAAAAAAAATTTTAACGAAAAAAAAATTAACTTAAAAAAATGCAAAATAAAAATTTATACTAAAATAAAATAAAAAATATAATAAAAAAATTATCTAATCTAAGCAATCAAACAACGAATAGTTGTGAATCACAGTCAATCCCCGGCAACGGCGCCAAAAACTTGATGTGGTATTTTTACAACCACGCTTACTAACCGGCAAGTGCATCGGGTCGTACCAAGTAATACCTTACGTGAGTAAGGGTCGATCCCACGAGGATTGATGGACTAAGCAACAATAGTGTTTGATAGGCTTAGTTAGACAAATAAAAATTGATGTTGAGATACAGCATAAAAGAGATTAAACAATATAAAAAATATTGAAGAAGGGCAAGTAATTAAGTTGGGAATAATATATGGAGAAGGCAGTTAAGGCTTCAGAGTTATCTATTTTCTGGATTGACTTTTCTTATTAAGTATTTTAATTATGCAAGATTTAATTCATGGCAAACTATTTATGACTAGACCCTAATTCCTTAGACCTTCCTAGTCTCCTCTAAAATTCATCAACTGCCAATTCCTTGGTCAATTAATTCCAATTAGAGGGTGATGATCGAATCCTAGTTTATATGCCACAAGAATCCTAATTATTCAAAGATAAAGGGATTATATGTCACGTATCCCGTTAAATACAAACAATTAGAAATTCAGGATAATATGTTTTCAAGCTATTGTTCAAGTAAAGAGCTTTTCCAAGTTTTACAAGAACTCAAATAGAACATGGGTCATACTTCCGTTCCACCCAAATTCATAAAATAAAGAACGAAAACAATTATTGAAATATAAATCAAAACATGAATTAAAATAGAAAAATAATATTATCAATCCATACAATAGACAGAGCTCCTAACCTTAAAAATGGAGTTTAGTTGCTCATGGAAAAGAGAAAATAAGGATTCCGATAAAAATGTACAGAGTTTCAATCTGATGGCCTCAGAACCATTTTTATAACTAATCCTAATAAATTTTTAAATCTAATATTTAAAATTAAACTTAAAATAATATCTTTTCCTAATTTAAGATTTGAATTTAAATTTGAATTAATTTAAATAATCAAATCTTCAATGGATGGATGGGGACCACTTGAATTGTCCATTATGCAGATCGTTCATGTGATGCGTCCGCGTCGTCCCCGCGTTCACGTCATTTGTGAAGATTCCAGTCCACGCGATCGCGTCAGGAACGCGATCGCGTCATTGCGATTTCCTCCATTCCGCGCGGTCGCGTGAGCCATATGTCCGCGTCGGTATTCGCTGGTTATCTCCTTGGCTTCTTCTCTTTCTCTGCAGAAACTCCATCAAATTCCGCCAAATGCTACCTAAAATAAACAGTATTGTACAAAACTCAAAATAGCATCCATAGTGGCTAAAATATAATTAATTCTTAATTAAATTCAATAAATTAGATGCAAATTCACTAGGAAAAGATAGACAAGATGCTCACGCATCAGCTCATGCACCCTCCTTTTGATGGAGTTATCTTGCACTTGTTGTCCTTCCATTGACTTCTTGGTGATTGGATGTTCGATTGGGATGAATTCATCTACTCCCATCCTCACCCCAGCATCTTTACATAGCAGAGAAATTAAGCTTGGGTATGCCAGTTTGGCTTTAGTGGAGTTCTTGTTTGCAATTGTGTAAATCTCACAAGAAATCAGATGATGAATCTCCACTTTATTTTCCAGCATAATACAATGAATCATCACCGCTCTTTTGACAGTGACCTCAGAGCGGTTGCCAGTGGGCAATATAGAATGCCCAATGAAGTCCAACCAGCCTCTTGCGACTGGTTTGAGATCTCCTCTATTGAGTTGGTTTGGGACACCTTTTGAATTGGTTATCCACTTAGTTCTAGGGAGGCATATGTCCTTTAGAACTTGGTTCAACCCCTTATCTACTCTCACCATTCTCCTATTAAAGGATTTTGGATCATCTTGTAGTTGAGGCAGTTTGAAGACCTCTCTTATTTTGTCCAGGTGGAAGTAAATAATCCTCCCTCTGACCATAGTTCTGTAGGTATGAAAGGCGGTTCCAGTTATTCTCTGCTTATCTGTCAGCCACAGATTTGAGTAGAATTCCTGAACCATGTTTCTTCCAACCTTTGTCTCAGGATTACCTAGAATTTCCCATCCTCTATTTCAAATTTGCTCTTAGATCTCAGGATTAACTTCTGGAATCACTGACCTCAGACCCATTATTTTGTGGTAATGGTCTGCATGTTCTTTGGTTAAGAACCTCTCTTGATTCCAAAGACTCTTTGGAGTATTCTCTTTCTTGCCTCTTGAGTTGGTTTGTTTTCCTGTAGGAGCCATGATCTTAATGAGTCTTAGCTCGGTGATCACGAAAAAACACACCAAATTTAGAGGTTTGCTTGTCCTCAAGCAAAAGAAGGGAAAGGAGAGAGATAGGAGGAGAGGCAAATTCGAATGGTGGAGAGGTGGGGATGGCCGAATGTGTATTTATAAGTGGAGGGGAGGGATTTCGAAAATTTGAAAAAGATATGACATAAAGATATGATTGGTTAAAAAATAGAACCATGACATGAAAAAGATGAGATTTTTAAATGAAAAAGATATGAAGATGTTAAATCTGAAAATTTGTTGATGCATCTAAGAATTAAGAGATGATATGATGAGTTAGAAAAGAGTTGGAAAGAAATTCAGAAGATATTTGAGTTTTTGAAGAATATTTGGGAAAGATTTGAAAGAAATTTGAAAAGGGATTTAGAAAATTGTTGAATTTTTGAAAATTGAAGGTGAATGATGAAAATTTGTAACAGGTTTATGCAGAAAATTATGAGTCAAAACATGAAAATTTGAAAACTTTTGAAGTGGAAAACAAAATCCTCTCCCCCTGCCTTTCTGGCGTTAAACGCCCAGAATGGTATCCATTCTGGCGTTTAACGCCCATATATTGGCCATTGTGGGCGTTTAACGCCCAGCCAGGTACCCTGGTTGGCGTTAAACGCCAGAAATCTTTTGTTACTGGGCGTTTTTCTGAACGCCCAGGATGCTGCAATTCTGGCGTTAAACGCCCAAAATGGTACCTATTCTGGCATTTAACGCCCAAAATGGTATCTTTACTGGCGTTAAACGCCCAGAATGGTATCCATTTTGGCGTTTAACGCGCAAAATGCCCCTTACTGGCGTTTTCTTGCCAGTGAGCTCCTTTTCTCTGCTTTTTGCACTGAATCCTTCTGTAACTCTGTGAATTCCTACAATTTGATGATTAATCTTGAAGAAAATTTATATCAAACTTCTATAAGTATTAATTAAAACAAATAACTTGCTAATGGCAGGGTTGCCTCCCAGTAAGCGCTTCTTTATTGTCTTTAGCTGGACCTTGACTGAGCTTTATTCTAGTATCAGTTTTGAGCATTCTTTCTCAAAATTACTTTCAACATAATGTTTGATTCTCTGTCTATTAACAATGAACTTTTTGTCAGAGTCAATATCCTAAAGCTCAACATATCCATATGGTGACACACTTGTAATCACATATGGTCCCCTTCACCGGGATTTCAATTTCCCGGGCAATAGTCTGAGCCTAGAGTTGAACAGCAGAACCTTCTATCCTGGTTCAAAAACTCTATATGACAGTTTTTTGTCATGCCACCTTTTTGCTTTTTCCTTATAAATTTTTGCATTTTCAAAAGCATTGAGTCTAAATTCCTCTAGCTCATTTAGCTGGAGCAATCTTTTCTCTCCAGCTAACTTAGCATCCAGGTTTAGGAATCTGGTTGCCCATTAGGCCTTATATTCCAGTTCCACGAGTAGATGACAGGCCTTGCCATACACAAGCTGGTATGGAGAGGTTCCTATGGGAGTCTTGAATGCTGTTCTGTATGCCCACAGAGCGTCATCCAAGCTTTTTGCCCAATCTTTTCTACGGGCAATTACAGTCTGTTCCAGGATTCTTTTTAGTTCTCTATTAGAGACTTCAGCCTGCCCATTTGTCTGTGGATGATATGGAGTTACTACTTTATGGCTAATTTCATATCGGACCATAGTAGAGTAAAGCTGTTTATTGCAGAAATGAGTGCCCCCGTCACTGATGAGTACTCTGGGAACACCAAATCTGTTGAAGATATATTTCTGGAGGAACTTCAGTACTGTCTTAGTATCATTAATGGGTGTGGAAATTGCTTATACCCATTTAGATACGTAGTCTACTGCCACCAGAATGTAAGTGTTTGAGTATGATGGTGGAAAAAGACCCATGAAGTCAATACCCCATACATCAAATAACTCAATCTCTAAGATCCCTTGTTGAGGCATGGCATAACCATGAAGTAAGTTACTAGCTCTCTGGCAACTGTCACAGTTACACACAAACTCTTGGGCATCTCTATGGAGAGTAGGCCAGTAAAACCCACATTGGAGGACCTTAGTGGTTGTTCGCTCACCTCCGAAATTTCCTCCATACTGTGATCCATGGCAATGCCATAGGATCTTCTGTGCCTCCTCTCTAGGTATGCATTTGCGGATCATTCCGTCTGCACATCTCTTAAAGAGATATGGTTCATCCCACAAGTAGTACTTTGCATTAGAGATTAGTTTTTTCGTTTGCACCCTGATGTACTCCTTGGGTATGAACCTCACAGCTTTATAATTTGTAATGTCTGCAAACCATGGTGCTTCCTGAATGCCGAAGAGTTGCTCATCCGGAAAGGTCTCAGAGATCTCAGTAGGAGGGAAGGACGCCCCTGCTACTGGTTCTATCCGGGATAGGTGATCAGCTACTTGGTTCTCTGTCCCTTTTCTGTCTCTTATTTCTATATCAAACTCTTATAGAAGCAATACCCATCTTATGAGCCTGGGTTTAGAATCCTGCTTTGTGAGTAGATATTTAAGAGCAGCATGGTCAGTATACACAATAACTTTTGAACCTACTAAATAGGATCTAAACTTGTCAATGGCATAAACCAGTGCAAGTAACTCGTTTTCTGTGGTTGTGTAGTTTTTCTGTGCGCTATTTAGAACACGGTTGGCATAGTAAATGACGTGCAGAAGTTTGTTATGCCTCTGTCCTAATACTGCACCAATGGCATGGTCACTGGCATCACACATTAGTTCAAATGGTAATGTCCAGTCTGGTGCAGAAATAACTGGTGCTGTGACCAGCTTAGCTTTCAGAGTTTCAAACGCCTGCAGACACTCTGTTTTAAACACAAATGGTGTGTCAGCAGCTAGCCGATTACTCAGAGGTTTTGTAATTTTCGAAAAATCCTTTATAAACCTCCTATAGAATCCTGCATGCCCTAGAAAGCTTCTGATTGTCTTAACATTGACAGGTGGTGGTAATTTTTCAATTACCTCCACTTTAGCTTGATCCACCTCTATTCCCTTGTTTGAAATTTTATGCCCAAGGACAATTCCTTTAGTCACCATAAAGTGACATTTTTCCCAGTTTAAAATTAGGTTGGTCTCTTGGCATCTTTTCAGAACAAGTGCTAAATGGTCAAGGCAGGAGCTGAATGAGTCTCCAAATACTGAAAAGTCATCCATGAAGACTTCCAAAAATTTCTCTACCATATTAGAGAAGATAGAGAGCATACACCTCTGAAAGGTTGCAGGTGCATTGCACGGACCAAAAGGCATCCTTCTATAGGCAAATACTCTAGAAGGATATGTGAATGCTGTTTTCTCTTGGTCCTGAGGATCTACTGCAATTTGGTTGTAACCTGAATAGCCATCCAAAAAGCGGTAATAGTTATGACCTGCTAGTCTCTCTAGCATCTGGTCTATGAATGGTAGAGGAAAATGATCCTTTCGGGTGGCTGTATTGAGCCTTCTGTAGTTGATACACATACGCCACCCTGTAACTGTTCTTGTAGGAACCAGTTCATTCTTTTCATTGTGAACCACTATCATGCCTCCCTTTTTGGGTACAACTAGGACAGGGCTTACCCAGGGGCTATCAGAAATAGGATAAATAATCCTAGCCTCTAGTAACTTAGTGACCTCTTTCTGCACCACCTCCTTCATGGATGGATTTAGCCGCCTCTGTGGTTGAACCACTGGCTTAGCATCATCCTCCAATAGGATCTTGTGCATGCATCTTGTTGGGCTAATACCCTTAAGATCACTTATGGACCACCCAAGAGCTGTCTTGTGTGTCCTTAGCACTTGAATTAGTGCTTTCTCTTCCTTTGGATTTAAAGCAAAGCTTATGATCACTGGAAAAGTGTCACCCTCTCCTAGAAATGCATATTTCAGGGATGGTGGTAGTGGTTTGAGCTCGGGTTTAGGAGGTTTCTCCTCTTCCTGAGGGATTTTCAGAGGTTCTTTTATTTCCTCTGATTCCTCCAGATCAGGCTGAACATCTTTAAAGATGTCCTCTAGCTCTGATTCAAGACTTTCAGTCATATTGATCTCTTCCACCAAAGAGTCAATAATATCAGCGCTCATGCAGTCATTTGATGTGTCTGGATGCTGCATAGCTTTGACAGCATTTAACTTGAACTCATCCTCATTGACTCTCAGGGTCACTTCCCTTTTTTGTACATCAATAAGAGTTTGTCCAGTTGCTAGGAAAGGTCTTTCTAGAATGAGAGTTGCACTCTTGTGCTCCTCTATTTCTAGCACTACAAAGTTAGTGGGAAAGGCAAATGGCCCAACCTTGACAATCATGTCCTCAATTATGCTTGACCGATATTTAATGGAGCCATCAGCAAGTTGAAGACATATCCGGGTTAGTTTAACTTCTTCAGTCAAGCCAAGCTTTCTGATAGTGGATGCAGGTATTAGGTTGATACTTCCTCTGCAAACGGAATTTTTATCTCAAGAGTCCTGAGATAGTCTGCAAAGCCGGCAAATTATTTATCCTGTTTCGCTTGGCAGAGTTTCTGAGGATAAGGCATCTTGGCTTTATATTCTTCAACCTTAGTTGCTGCAGGTTTATTCCCTACAAAAGTGGTTGGAGAAGCCTTCTTAGAGGGGTTACTATCAGCACTTGCAGGTGTCTGATCCCTCATTGGCGTTTGAACGCCAGGATTGGGAGCTGGATGGGCGTTTAACGCCAGCTTCCCACCCTTTTCTGGCGTTTGAACGCCAGAATTATTCCTCTCTAGGTTCTTGCTATCCTCAGAGGGATTTTGCGCAGTGGTTTGGTTATCCTCTGTCAGTTGTTCCTTTCTTGGCTTTCTGCTACTTTGAGCTGAATTATTCAATGTCTTCCCGCTCCTTAGTTGAATAGCTTGGCATTCTTCTGTTATCTATTTAGATAGCTGCTGTCTTGTCTGATTCAATTGTGCTTCTATATTCTTGTTAGCATTTTTAGTGTCTTGGAGCATCTCTTTAAATTCTGCTAATTATTTTGTCATAAGGAGTAATTGCTGATTAAGTTCAACAATCTGTTCTTGAGGATTAGGATCAGTAGTTACTGCCCTAGCCTCTTCTTTTATGGAGGACTCACTGCTTGAGTACAGATGTTGATTTCTAGCAACCGTATCTATGAGTTCTTGAGCCTCTTCAATTGTCTTTCTCATGTGTATAAACCCACCAGCTGAGTAGTCTAGAGACAATTGAGCTCTTTCTGTAAGCCCATAGTAGAAGATGTCTAACTGTACCCACTCTGAAAACATTTCAGAGGGGCATTTCCTTAACATCCCTCTATACCTCTCCCAGGCATTATAAAGGAATTCATGATCCTCTTGTTTAAAGCCTTGGATGTCCAGCCTTAGCTGTGTCATCCATTTTGGAGGGTAAAATTGATTCAGGAATTTGTCTGATAATTGTCTCCATGTTTTCATGCTTGCTGTGGGTTGGTTATTTAACCACCTCTTAGCTTGATCTTTTACAGCAAATGAAAACAGTAATAATCTGTAGACATCCTGATCTACTTCTTTATCACGTACTGTGTCAGCAATTTTTTTTACACTTATGTCCATGATGGAGAAAAGGGAATTGATATGAATTGCAATTAAATTATATTTTTAATTTTTTTTGTTTACCGAAATTAAAATAAAATAAAATAAAATAATTGAAAAATTGAATATAAGTTCGAAAATTAGAAGAAAATGAAATAAAAGCAAATTGAAAACTAAATTAATTAATTAATTAAAAAGATTTTGGAAAAAGAATGCTTAGTTAATTTTGAAATATGAAAGAGAAAAGTAGTTAGGTGATTTTTTTGAAAAAGATTTTGAAATTAGCAATCAAAAAGATATGATTGAAATTTATTTTGAAAAAGATATGATTGAGAAGATATGATTGCAACTTATTAAAAAAAAGATATGATTGAAAAGATATAATTGAAGAAATTAAAAAGATTTGATTTTTGAAAAAGATTTGAAAGGATCAATTTTTTTTTGAAATTAGAATTTTGACTTGACTAAAAAAAAGATATGATTTTGAAAATCTTTGACTAATTTAATGCGAAATTTCAAAATTTATGAGTAAAATAAGGAAAAGATATTTTTTTAATTTTTGAATTTTAATGAGGAAAGAGAAAAACAACAAAATGACACTAAACTTAGAAATTTTAGATCAAAATAAAGAGAACAAACAAGAAAACTTTGAATGTCAAGATGAACACCAAGAACAAATTTTTGAAAAATTTTTAAGTAAATAAAATCACAAGGGACACCAAACTTAAAATTTTTAGAAAATCAAACACAAATTTTCGAAAATTTTAAAGGAAAACACGAAGAAGACACCAAACTTAGAATTTTTAAAGATCAAGAAAGAACTAAGAACATGCAAATTCGAAAAATTGAAAGAAATAAAATCATGCAATTAACACCAAACTTAAAATATGAAACTAAACTCAAATAAAAGACTCAAATTTAGTGACTCTAAACCAACAAAAATAAATTATTCCTAATCTAAGCAACAAGATAAACCGTCAGTTTGTCCAAACTCGAACAATCCCCAGCAACGGCGCCAAAAACTTGGTGCACGAAATTACAATCACACTTTTGCAATTCCGCACAACTAACCAGCAAGTGCACTGGGTCGTCCAAGTAATACCTTACGTGAGTAAGGGTCGATCCCATGGAGATTGTCGGCTTAAAGCAAGCTATGGTTATTTTGTAACTCTTAGTTAGGATATCAGTAATTCTCAGATTTAATTGTAAAAAGTAAAAGAACATGAAATAAATACTTGTTTTGCAGTAATGGAGAACAGGTTGAGGTTTTGGAAATGCTCTGTCTTCTGAATCTCTGCTTTCCTACTGCCTTCTTCTTCACACAGGCACGGCTCCTTCCATGGCAAGCTGTATGTTGGTGGATCACCGTTGTCAATGGCTACCATCCGTCCTCTCAGTGAAAATGGTCCAAATGCGCTGTCATCGCACGGCTAATCATCTGTCGGTTCTCACTCATGTTGAAATATGATCCATTGATCCTTTTGCGTCTGTCACTACGCCCAGCACTCGCGAGTTTGAAGCTCTTCACAGTCATCCCTTCCCAGATCCTACTCGGAATACCACAGACAAGGTTTAGACTTTCCGGATCTCAGGAATGGCCGCCAATAATTCTAGCCTATACCACGAAGGTTCTAATCTTAGATTAGAAACCCAAGAGATATGCACTCAAGCTATTACAGATAGAACGGAGGTGGTTGTCAGGCACGCGTTCATAGGTGAGAATAATGATGAGTGTCACGGATCATCACATTCACCAAGTTGAAGTGCGAGTGAATATCTTATAATAGAAACAAGCGTGATAGAATGGAAAACAGTGATAATTGCATTAATTCATCGAGACACAGCAGAGCTCCTCACCCCCAACCATGGGGTTTAGAGACTCATGCCATCAGAAATACAATATGAAATGTGTCAAGTGTCATGAGGTGTCCAAATACAATAGCAAAAGGTCCTATTTATAGAAAACTAGTAGCCTAGGGCTTACAGAAATGAGTAAATAATGCAGAATACACTTCCGGGCCCACTTGGTGTGTGCTTGGGCTGAGCATTGAAGCTTTCACATGTAGAGACTTTTCTTGGAGTTAAACGCCAGCTTTTGTGCCAGTTTGGGCGTTTAACTCCAGCTTTTATGCCAGTTCTGGCGTTTTGACGCCAGAATTTTTATGCTGACTTGGAACACCAGTTTTGGGCTATCAAATCTCGGGCAAAGTATAAACTACTATATATTTCTGGAAAGCCCAGGATGTCTACTTTCCAAAGCAATTAAGAGCGCGCCAATTGGGTTTTTGTAGCTCCATAAAATCCACTTCGAGTGCAGCTAGGTCAGAATCCAACAGCATCTGCAGTCCTTTTTCAGCCTTTGAATCAGATTTTTGCTCAGGTCCCTCAATTTCAGCCAGAAAATACCTGAAATCACAGAAAAACACATAAACTCATAGTAAAGTCCAGAAATGTGATTTTTGAATAAAAACTAATAAAAACATAATAAAAACTAACTAAAATATAAAAAAACATACTAAAAATAATGCCAAAAAGCATATAAATTATCCGCTCATCAGTACTGCCACCACATCAAAATAATTAAACTATTTTAAAATTCAAAATTCATGTACTTCTTTTTCTTTTTCAGAAAACATTTTCTTCATTTAAGAAAGGTGATGGATTTATGGAATAATTCACAACTTTAAGACATAAACACCAGACACTAATGATCATGTAATAAAGACACAAACATAGATAGAACATAGAGCATAATTTTCGAAAAACAAAAAAAATAAGAGCAAGGATATTAAAGAACGGGTCCACCTTAGTGATGGCGGCTAGTTCTTCCTCTTGAAGATCCAATGGAATGCTTGAGCTCCTCTATGTCTCTTTCTTGCCTTTGTTGCTCCTCCCTCATGGCCCTTTGGTCTTCTCTAATTTCATGAAGGAGGATGGAATGCTCTTGGTGCTCCACCCTTAGTTGTCCCATGTTGGAACTTAATTCTCCTAGAGAGGTGTTAATTTGCTCCCAATAATTTTGTGGAGGGACGTACATCCTGATGGATATTTTGGAAAACGAATTCCAAACACACAAATCTAACCGGCAAGCGTACCGGGTCGCATCAAGTAGTAATAACTCACAAGAGTGAGGTCGATCCTACAAGAATTGATGGATCAAGCAACTTAGTGGGTGATTAGTTTAGTCAAGCTAACATTGAGTGATTGGGTGAAATTGATCAACAGAATGTAAAATTATAATGAATTTAAATTGCAGAAAGTAAATGGAACTGAAACTTAAAGAGCAAGCAATGTAAATTACAGAAACTTAAATGACAAGAAATGTAAATTGCATCAAATGTAAAGGGGAATGGGAGCAGGGAAATTAAATGAAAGCAGTAGATCAAATCTTAGAACAATTGCAAGGAAATTAAAATTGCATAAAAAGTAAATTCAGATCATAGTGGCTCAAATGTAAAGTGCAGAGGAACACACGTGCAGGAAAGTAAATTGGGAGCAATATGAGCAGAAAGTAAAAATTGCAGAGAAGGAAATTGTAGTAGAAAAGGAAATCGGCAAGAAGACTTAAATCAATTTTGAAATCTCAAAGAGCACTCAACAATTTTAATGAAACAGTAAAAAAAAATACAGCAAATCAAAATTTCTTGAGAAAGCTAAACAGAGATGAAATTCAGCTTAATTGCAAAATGAAATTGAAGATCTCAGGAAATCAAAGAGACTAGAAAACAAGTCTAGATCTCAATTCCTTCCTTGATCCAACAGCAACCAGATTGAAGAATAAAGACAAATGGAAGCAGTAAATGAAAGCTTTCATTCAAATCACAATTTCTTGAATTATGCAGAAAAATAACAAGAGAAGTTGCAGATGGAGAATGAAAACAGAATTCCTTCCAATCTCAATCCAAAATTTTAAAACAGAAAAGAAAACTAAGAGAGAAAGCAAAATGAAAACTAAAGAGTGCAAAACTCCCTATTGGAGCTAGCCTTCTCAATGGAGCTCCCCCAAAGAAATGAAGCAGATGCCTTTTTATAGGCTTTTCACAAAATGAAAATGAAAATGAAAAATGAAATTCTAAACAAATTACAATTAAAAATAAATTGCTAAGCTAACTTGTTCTTGTGCCTTGAAGTGATGTCCATGGGCTTTTAAATTTTGATGCAGGATTGAATTAATTTGATTTTTTGGATCATGGGTCACACTCCCAGGGCAAAACTCTCCCCAAGAGCTTTAAAGCTCTCCGTAAGAGCTCTATTAGAAGCACCCCTTTGTTTTGGAGAGAAACTCCAAGTTCGAACCATGATGGAAGCATTTTGTGAGCCCTTTTTCTTACATTTTCATGAGGAGAGCGCTACTTCCTTGCTTCCCTTGGTCTCCCTCTTCGAATCCTGGTGAAGCCACTTTGATTCATTTTTGTTTGTTTTTGGTCCTTAAAGATGCCTTTCACTCGTGCCTCAATTTGATGCCAAATATAGATTTCCATATATCGTTGGAGAGCTCTGAATGTCAGCTTTCCAACGGAACTAGAAGCACTTCAATCGGACTTCTGTAGCTCAAGTTATGGCCCTTTGAAGGAGGCATGGTCATGTTATAAACGCCGAGATTTTAACTTAGCGAAAATTCTTGCCTCCCTCCCCCTTGGTCTTGGGTTCAAGCCTTGGTGAGTGCATTGTTGAGCTCTTTTTCCCTTGATTTTTCCTTGAAGCAGCCCGAAAAAGCTCTTGGGCAAAGCTCTTGGCAAGAGATTTGCATGTGAGCTTGCCTTGCTTCCTTCTTCCATGTGCTTTTGATAAAGCTCTTGGCAAGAGCTTGGCTTTTGATTATTTGAAGTAAAGCTCTCCACAAGAGCTTTAAGCTCTTGGCAAGAGCTTTGTGCTCTTGCTCCTTGTTTTGAACCACGCTTTTCTTCCTTTGGGCCACGCTTCTCTTCCTTGATTTGGTCATGGGCCACGCTTTTAAAAGCGTGGCCTAAGCCTCCAAAGTGTGCTCCAACTTCATAGTGTGCCCCAAAGCTCTTTTTTTTTCTTTTTAGCTTATTTTGTGCTTCTTTGCTTCTTTTTCTCCTTATTTCCTACAAGATTTATAAAATTAAAAGATCAAAGAAATATACTAATTAAGTACAAAAGCATTCAATATTTAAGCACAATTCATCAATTTCTTGTATGAAAAAGCATAGAAAAATATGACATGGTGACATGTCATCACAACACCAAACTTAAACCTTGCTTGTCCCCAAGCAAGAAAAGAATCATGCAATTAAGATTGACAATTCAAGGTAAGAAGAATAGCAACTCAATGTTCATGGTAGGCTAGTTTTCTAAGCATGCTACAATCACAAAAGAAATGTAAATAATTAATGCTTCTATCTAGCTCAATTTATGAAATCTTTTCCTTATTTTTCTTCCTTGAAACAAGGTTTTGATTTTCTTATTAGCTTCTCCTTTTGGGTGCTTTGTCCCATGAGTTGATAACAAAGCTACGACTTCTAAATGCTTTATTTTCAAGTATTACCACTTGATACATAAGCACCACAAGCATTTAATTAGAGGACTTCATTAAGCTCATTTGTTTCTTTTCTTAACTCTCTAATCATTGATGCTCAGAGTCTTGAGCTTTGAGGGAGTGCTTTTGCACTTAAGCCTAGCCTTGACTTCTAAGTGTTTTATTTTCAAGCATTTGGCTTGATACATAAACACCACAAGTACTTAACAAATAAATTACCATTGGTACTCAGAGCCTTCATCTTTCTCATTCTTTCCCTTTTTCTTTCTTGCCTTATTTGTATTTGCTTCTTCAAGGTTTTCATGATTTTCAAAAGATTTCACAAAATGTACTAGATGAAAACTTCAATTAAATAAAATCCAATGCAATTGAGCAACAATTAATCATACTAGCTTTCCAATACTTGTATGCACATGCTAATTTCTTCTTTAATGCCTTGTTTGTTTATGATCATGATGCTTTATTGCTTTTGAACTCACAAAACTCAAGTTGGTAGTCATAATGCCACAGCAACATGTTACAAATCAAGATTCAAGCTATGCTTTATTCATACACACATGTAAACAGAAAAGATGAAGACAATCATGCAATTTAAGTGCTGAAAACAAATGAGAAGAAAAGGAACTCTACAACCTTGTAGTTCATCTTCATTATTGTTGTCCTTTTTCCTCTATTCTTCCTCTTTCCCTTGCCAAACTCAGAATGCTTGCTCATCCTCAAGCAACAATTAGAACAATGGCTATGGGGCTAAGATGGATCATGAGTGTCTCACACAATGAAATGTTAGTAGTACATGTGTTTAAGCAAGAAAAAATTGAAGAATAACTATCAAGGCACAAAGGACAGAGACATTGTGATTGCAAACTTAAGAAGGTGAGCATAATACATTGCATAAAAGATAAGTGGCATACCAAACTTAGTGTGACACTTTCACTTGGAATTAATGCAAGTATCTTGTAAGAATTGGAACCAAATTTTGTTGCATAACAACACCAAACTTAGAATGCAATCATATGTTAATTTATTTGAATTTAAACTAAGCAAGTGAAATTGTTATTTGTTAAGTACAATCACCAAGCCAAGAATCTATCATGAATAAAGCTCTCTTGGTAATGTATTAACAAACACAGTAAGTAAGCAAACTAAAATGAAAGCATTTAAAAACAGAAAAATGACTAAAGAAAGTAGAATGAAAAAGTGTCAAATTAAAAGAGAAAAATAAAACTGCAGAGGCATTATGATTATGCAGACAAGTAGTGTTGCTTGAATGAATTGCATAGAAAATAAGTGGCACACCAAACTTAGAATCTTGGTGTGTCACTTTCAATTTTTGATTTGATGCTATCATCCAAAAAGATTGAAAACAATTTGTTGCAAGGCAACACCAAACTTAGAATGTAACCATATGCCAATTTATTGAATTTAAACAAAATAAAGAACGAAAACAAAGCAGAGAAGAGAAATTATACCTACAGTTGACATGTTGTTCACTTTCTTCCTCTTCTTCCAGTTTGTTAAGAGGAATGACCTCAAGGGGGGAGAAGATTCAGCTAGTGTCCCTTGCCTTGGCCTTTCCTCAGCAAGCTTTCTTTTACAAATGGCTTGATTGATCTTGCTTGCTGGATTAGGGACAGAATTGGTGCTCTTGCTAGTTGCCTTCACTTCCTTGAATTCAAAACTTGGTTGCTGTGTGATTATTGGAGTTTTGTATTCATCCAAAGCCTTTTGAATTGGTGGTTCCATGGGCTTTTCCTCTATGTACTTCTCTGCTTCACTTGAGTTTGGAATTCTTTGGTTGTCTTCCTCACTTTCTTGCTCTTCCACTTCCTCCCTTGCACTCAACATTTGACTTAATAGCTTTTTCATGGAGGAGGTTTGTTGATTTTCCCAACATTTCTTCATCTCCTCTTCATATCTTTTAATCTCAAATTCAGTTATTGAGACTTTATGGTCCAGGAGAGTTTATGAGGGTTGTGAATGTTCATGTTCCGTTGTCACCTCAAGTGCAGATTCATTTTCAACCACCTCATTCTTCTTTGCAATTTCACTTGACACAGGGACCTTGTGTTCTTGTTTTTCCACTTCCTCACTCACAAATTGGTCTTCATCCTCACTGTTTGATGGTTCTAAGTTCCCCCTTGTTTGCTCTAAAGGCCCATTCATCTTCTTAAAGATGATTTCTTTTCAGGATTGGGATTGTGTGTATTTTTCCACGAGTTTTCTGTGTATTTCAATGGCTTGGCATTGGCTTTCTAAGGGTTCTTTGGACCATTGAAGGTAATCCTCATCTGCTGGTTCAAGAGATGAAGGTTGAGAGTAATTTTGGTGACATGGATGTGTTGTGGTGAAGTTTTATTGAGGGGTGTGGAATGAGTTATATGATTGATGGGATGACTTGTATGAATTTTGAAGGAAACTTTGTGTTGAGGCATAATTAAGTGATGAAGAACCTTTTCAACTGAGAAACTAGGAAGTGAGGGTGGATGCTCTTTCATTCCTTGGTGATACTTCCATCCACCATTAGAATAATGACTTGCATCATTTTGTGGTGGAGGAAAATATCCCATATGATTCTCTTGCTCATCTTGTGTCTCTGAAGCAAATCTCCATGAATTGGAGTGCTCAGAATTTATATTTTCTTGGTGATATTCCCAGCCATCATTAGAGATTGGTGATGATGGGTGATATCCCATAAAATTTTGTTTGACCATAAGATGAGTTGTACTCCATTTGTATTTTGTAAACATCAATGAAAATTGAAATTCATGTCACAGAGAAAGAATTTCTTAGTGAGGCAATAGCTCAAACACCTTGCTATTAACTTAAAACAGAGAACAAAAACAAAGAAAATGCTTGATCTAGACTTCTCACCCACTTAATCATTGTTGATCTAATCAATCCCCGGCAATGGCACCAAAAACTTGATGGATATTTTGGAAAACGAATTCCAAACACACAAATCTAACCGGCAAGTGTACCGGGTCGCATGAAGTAGTAATAACTCACAAGAGTGAGGTCGATCCCACAGGGATTGATGGATCAAGAAACTTTAGTGGGTGATTAGTTTAGTCAAGCTAACATTGAGTGATTGGGTGAAATTGATCAACAGAATGTAAAATTGCAATGAATTTAAATTGCAGAAAGTAAATGGAACTGAAACTTAAACAGCAAGCAATGTAAATTACAGAAACTTAAATGACAAGAAATATAAATTGCATCAAATGTAAAGGAGAGTGGGAGCAGGGAAATTAAATGAAAGCAGTAGATCAAAGCTTAGAACAATTGCAAGGAAATTAAAATTGCATAAAAAGTAAATTCAGATCACAGTGGCTCAAATGTAAAGTGCAGAGGAACACACGTGCAGGAAAGTAAATTGGGAGCAGTATGAGCAGAAAGTAAAAATTGCAGAGAAGGAAATTGTAGCAGAAAAGGAAATCAGTAAGGAAACTTAAATCAATTTTGAAATCTCAAAGAGCACTCAACAATTTCAATGAAACAGTAAAAAAAAAAACAGCAAAGCAAAATTTCTTGAGAAAGCTAAACAGAGATGAAATTCAGCTTAATTGCAAAATGAAATTGAAGATCTCAGAAAATCAAAGAGACTAGAAAAAAAGTCTAGATCTTAATTCCTTCCTTAATCCAATAGCAAACAGATTGAAGAATAAAGACAAATGGAAGCAGTAAATGAAAGCTTTGATTCAAATCACAATTTCTTGAATTATGTAGAAAAATAACAAGCGAAGTTGCAGATGGAGAATGAAAACAGAATTCCTTCCAATCTCAATCCAAAATTTCAAAATAGAAAAGAAAACTAAGAGAGAAAGCAAAATGAAAAATAAAGAGTGCAAAACTCCCTATTGGAGCTAGCCTTCTCAATGGACCTCCCCCAAAGAAATGAAGCAGATGCCTTTTTATAGGCTTTTCACAAAATGAAAATGAAAATAAAAAATGAAATTCTAAACCAATTACAATTAAAAATAAATTCCTAAGCTAACTTGTTCTTGTGCCTTGAAGTGATGTCCATGGGCTTTTAAATTTTGGTGCAGGATTGAATTAATTTGATTTTTTGGATCATGGGTCACACTCCCAGGGCAAAACTCTCCCCAAGAGCTTCAAAGCTCTCCGTAAGAGCTCTATTAGAAGCACCCCTTTATTTTGGAGAGAAACTCCAAGTTCGAACCATGATGGAAGCATTTTGTGAGCCTTTTTTCTTACATTTTCATGAGGAGAGCGCTACTTCCTTGCTTCCCTTGGTCTCTCTCTTCGAATCCTGGTGAAGCCACTTTGATTCATTTTTGCTTGTTTTTAGTCCTTAAAGATGCCTTTCACTCGTGCCTCAATTTCATGCCAAATATGGATTGCCATATATCGTTGGAACGCTATGAATGTCAGCTTTCCAACGGAACTAGAAGCACTTCAATCGGACTTCTGTAGCTCAAGTTATGGCCCTTTGAAGGAGGCATAGTCATGCTGTAAACACCCAGATTTTAACTTAGCGAAAATTCTTGCCTCCCTCCCCCTTGGTCTTGGGTTCAAGCCTTGGTGAGTGCATTGTTGAGCTCTTTTTCCCTTGATTTTTCTTTGTGCTCTTGCTCCTTGTTTTGAGCAACGCTTTTCTTCCTTTGGGCCACGCTTCTCTTCCTTGATTTGGTCATGGGCCACGCTTTTAAAAGCGTGGCCTAAGCCTCCAAAGTGTGCCCCAAAGCTCCTTTTTTTTTTCTTTTTAGCTTATTTTGTGCTTCTTTGCTTTTTTTTCTCCTTATTTCCTACAAGATTTATAAAATTAAAAGATCAAAGAAATATACCAATTAAGTATAAAAGCATTCAATATTTAAGCACAATTCATCAATTTCTTGTATGAAAAAGCATAGAAAAACATGACATGGTGACATGTCATCACATCCCTTGAGGCATCTCAGGGATTTCATGATGAGGAATTTCCTCATGCTCTTGTTGAGGTCCATGAGTGAGCTCTCTTGCTTACTCCATCCTTTTCTTAGTGATGGGCTTGTCCTCATCCATGAGGGTGTCTTTCTCTATGTCAATTCCAGCTGAATTGCAGAGGTGACAAATGAGATGAGGGAAGGCTAACCTTGCCAAAGTAGAGGACTTGTCCGCCACCTTGTAGAGTTCTAGGGATATAACCTCATGAACTTCTACTTCCTCTCCATTCATGATGCTTTGGATCATGATAGCCCAGTCTATAGTAACTTCAGAACGGTTGCTAGTGGGAATAATTGAGCGTTGGATGAACTCCAACCATCCCCTAGCCACTGGCTTGAGGTCAAGCCTTCTTAGTTGAACTGGTTTCCCTCTTGAATCTCTCTTCCATTGAGCGCCTTCCACACAAATATCCATAAGGACTTGGTCCAACCTTTGATCAAAGTTGACCCTTCTAGTGTAGGGGCGTGCATCTCCTTGCATCATTGGCAAGTTGAATGCCAACCTTACATTTTTCGGACTGAAGTCTAAGTATTTCCCCTAGACCATTGTAAGCCAATTCTTTGGGTCTGGGTTCACACTTTGATCATGGTTTTTGGTGATCCATGCATTAGCATAGAACTCTTGAACCATTAAGATCCTGACTTGTTGAATGGGGTTGGTGAGAATTTCCCAACCTCTTCTTCGAATCTCATGTCGGATCTTCGGATATTCACTCTTTTTGAGCTTGAAAGGGACCTCAGGGATCACCTTCTTCTTGGCCACACCTTCATAGAAGTGGTCTTGATGGACCTTTGAGATGAATCTCTCCATCTCCCATGACTCAGAGGTGGAAGCAATTTCCTTCCCTTTCCTTTTTCTAGAGGTTTCTCCGGCCTTAGGTACCATAAATGGTATGGAAAAACAAAAAGCGACGCTTTTACCACACCAAACTTAGAAGGTTTGCTCGTCCTTGAGCAAAAGAAGAAAGAAGGGAGTAGAAGAAGAAGAAAATGGAGGAGATGGAGAGGTGTGAGTGGTTCGGCCAAGGGGGGGAAAGAAGTGTTTATGATGTGGGAAAATGAAGGAGGGATGAGGGATTTATATAGGAGTGGAGAGAGAAGTAGGGTTCGTGTATTAGGGTTTGGGTTTGGGAGAGAAAGTATTTGAATTTGAATTGTAAGGTGGGTGGAGTTTTTGGGGAAGAGTGGGTGGAGGTGATTGGTGAAGAGGTGATGGGGAAGAGAAATGGAGGTGATTGGTGAAGAGTATTTGGAAAAGGGTGTTATGGAAAGGTGGGAAGAAGAGAGAGAGAGAGAGTTGAGGTAGGTGGGGATCCTGTGGGGTCCACAGATCTTGAGGTGTCAAGGATTTCTCATCCCTGCACCATGTTGGCATGTAAACGCCCCTTGGAGTGCCAATCCTGGCGTTAAACGCCAGGTTGCTACCCATTTCTGGCGTTTAACGCCAGCTTTTCTTCCCTTTTTAGCGTTTAAACGCCAGCTTGTTGCCCTTTTCTGGCGTTAAACGCCAGCTTGTTGCCCCTTTCTAGCGTTAAATGCCAGTCTGGTGCCCTTTTCTGGCGTTAAATGCCCAGAATGGTGCCAGACTGGGCGTTTAATGCCCATTCTGCTACCCTTACAGGCGTTTAAATGCCAGTAAGATCATCCTCCAGGGTGTGCTATTTTTAATGCTATTTTTCATTCTGTTTTTGCTTTTTCAGTTGTTTTTGTGACTTCACATGATCATCAACCTAAAGGAAATATAAAATAACAATGGAAAATAAATAGATATAATTGAATAAAATTAGGTTACCTCCCAACAAGCGCTTCTTTAATGTCAATAGCTTGACAGTGGGCTCTCATGGAGCCTCACAGATACTCAGAGCATGATGATGGCCTCCCAAAATATAAAATTAGAGTTTGAATGTGGGGGCTCTGTTTGACTCTGCATTGAAAGAAGCTTGTCATGCTTCTTCTCCATGTGTGCATAAGGAGATCCTTGAGTCTTAAACACAAGGCAGTCCTCATTCACTTGAATGACCAGCTCTCCTCTGTCAACATCAATCACAGCTTTTGCTGTGTGTAACAACCCCGATTTTCGAGTACGTGAGATCTTTTCTGAAAGTACGGATTTCTCCAAAAGATCAGTAAAGAGAACACCTCTGTTATATCATCAAGCATCTCAATCCTCATTATCATTATGTCATCCTTACGATAGAACCTCTTTTGAGGCAAGCTCGATAACGCAATCGGGAAGAACCTAGTTTTTGAACCGTATCGGTTAGGAGTTTTGATTCTAATTTTTGTAAATAGTCTCTGTTTGATGAACTGGACTCGATTCATGAGAGAAGAGAGATAATAGTATAATATTATCATTATATTAGTATTAGAAGGTGATTGAATGATATTATAAGGTTACCTGGTCTGTTTTAGTTAAAAACAGGAAATCGGTTTAACCGAGTTCACAGTTTACTGGTGCAGCTTAGCACCAGCACTCTCTGATGAGTTTAGCAATGCTAATGCCTCATCATACATGACATATTCTCATATTAAATATGTTACTAGTGTCATTTATGCTAGTAGCTCAGAAAAGAAATTTTAGAGATGTTTTTACAAGTGTTCCGATACATCTAGTTTTAGTAGTTATACACCTGAGATATTTTAATATTATTTTAACCCACCTCCAAGACAACCAATCACAACTCACCCTACACCCCCAAGACACTCCAAGGCTGTCTCATTTCTTCATTTTGGACGAAAATAACAAGAGAGAAAAGAAAGAAACTTTCATGAACACTTAATCTTCAAAGCTTGATTTCTTCTGAACTAAAACTCAAATCAAAACTCTGATTTCACCAAAATGATCCTCTCTTCTTCCTCTACATAACCATGTAACTTATCAAGGCTTGAAATAAGGTGAGATGGATGTCTCCCACCATCTTCAATTCGGTTTTCAAGGAAATATGCTTAAACATGTGTTTTCTTGATGTTCTTCCTCAGGAATCATGTTTAACTTGACTTGAGGGCCAAGAAACATTTATTTCCAGAAAGTCTAAGGTGAGATATCTCTTCCTAATGTGCTGAGAGAGATTTGGTCAGTTGAGAGTTTGTGGATTTAAAGTTGTTCTTGATGTGATTTAGGAGGAAAAAGTGCTTAATGACCACCTGAAAGTATAACTGAATTTGGAGCAGCAAAACCAGGTAGGGTGTGACAAATTTAATCTTGATTGATTATTTTTGAGATGTGTGATTATGATATGGTTTGGTTATGCCTGAAATTGATTGTTTATATGAGTTATTTATGGTGAAAGTTTGTTGAAATTTTGATGAAATTTGATGATATTCAAGCTATGAATGTGTGTTCTTGGGGCAGCTGGAAAAACGAAACCCTAGGCTTAAATTGAGGTTCAATTTGTGTTGAAATCATGTAGAAAAGATGGGGGTTTTAGTGGATGCTAATTTATTTTGAATTATGGTAAAAATCGGTTGCTAAAAAGACTGAAAAATGGGTAAAAACACAGAAAGAATATGAAGAATTTATGAAGAACATGAAGAACACTTTGAGTGTGATGAAGAACATAGAAGAATAGGCCTTAGATCTTGAAAAGGGCAAGCAAGTAAAATTTTTGGTGTTTGAGGGGTTATTTTGTAATTTCTGAAAGTTAGGGTGGTTAAAGTAGAAATATTAAAAGTTACGGGTGGTAAAAAGTGAATTTTAAAGGTTAAAAGTTAAAAAGGGGTAATTTTCGAAAATTTAATGATAAAATAATAAATAATAATAAAATATTAAATAATAATATTTAATTAAAAATATTATTTTAATAAAAATAACAAAATAATGCGGAAAAGGCAGTTTTCTGTAAAAGGTTTAGAAAGACAACTTTAAGTGCAGAATCTCATAATTACCTTCATAAAACACCTAGGGAGTGGTAATAACATGTTAGTGAGGAAAAGATAAAAGAAAGATAAAAAGTTGAAGAAAAGATAAAAGTCGAAGAAAAAGTCTGTAAAGTTTTAATGACAGAAAAACAGACAGGGATTAATGAACGAACTAGGGCAACATAATTAGTCCTTGAGTTGCGACTAGGGTTAGGTATTATATGAAAAGTTAAATTGTTTCAGTATAGACTTAATGAACCTATACTTGGGACAGGCTAACTATTCATACCGAAATTTACATAAGCTTCAAATACATATGTTAAACAGAGTAATCAGAACAAAGTAAAGAGATACAGAGAAAAGAGTAACCAGAGCAGAGCAAAGAGACAAAGGGAAAAGAGTAATATAACAAAGAGAATAGAGGAAAAGAGTGTAAAAATAAAGTGTTAAGCCTTGTGGCATAATATTCTATTTTATATTGAACTGCTGCTTTTCTGTTGGCCCTAGAGGTACTGTAGGCCCAAGTTCACCTACAGTAAGTTGTTATTCCTGCAGGCCGAAGTTCACCTACAGTGAATATCAATTATGTATCTCAGGGTGTTGCTCCTGTAGGTCGAAGTTCACCTACAAAGAGTTGCAATACCAGTAAGCCGAAGTTCACTTACAGGGGCGCTATTTCTGTAAGCCGAAGTTCACTTACAGAGGTGCTATTTTTGTAGGCTGGTGTACGAAATTGTGATCCCTGAGGTTATAAAATTTGTTGTTCGTTCTCTCCTTGGCAATGGCGCCAACAACTGGTGCACAATACCATGGTCCAAACATAACTTCACAACTTCGCACAACTAACCAGCAAGTGCACTAGGTCGTACAAGTAATAAAACCTTACGTGAGTAAGGGTCGATCCCACGGAGATTGTTGGTATGAAGCAAGCTATGGTCACCTTGTAAATCTCAGTCAGGCGGATATCAAATGGTTATGGAGTTTTCGAATAATAATAATAATAAATAAACAGAAAATAAAGATAAAAATACTTATGTAATTCATTGGTGAGAATTTCAGATAAGCGTATAGAGATGCTTTCGTTCCTCTGAACCTCTGCTTTCCTGCTGTCTTCATCCAATCAGTCTTACTCCTTTCCATGGCTAACTTTATGAAAGGGCATCACCGTTGTCAATGGCTACATCTCATCCTCTCTGTGAAAATGGTCCGATGCGCTGTCACTGCATGGCTAATCATCTGGAGGCATCACCGTTGTCAATGGCTACATCCCATCCTCTCTGTGAAAATGGTCTGATGCGATATTACTACATGGCTAATCATCTGGAGGTTTTCGATCATACTAGAATAGGATTTACTATCCTTTTGTGTCTGTCACTATGCCCAGCACTCGCGAGTTTGAAGTTCGTCACAGTCATTCAATCCCTGAATCCTACTCGGAATACCACAGACAAGGTTTAGACTTTCCGGATTCTCATGAATGCCGCCATCAATCTAGCTTATACCACGAAGATTCTGATTAAGAGATCCAAGAGATACTCATTCAATCTAAGGTAAAACGGAGGTGGTTGTCAGGCACGCGTTCATAGGGAATGATGATGATTGTCACGTTCATCACATTCATGTTGAAGTGCGAATGAATATCTTAGAAGCGGAATAAGTTGAATTGAATAGAAAAACAGTAGTACTTTGCATTAATTCATGAGGAACAGCAGAGCTCCACACCTTAATCTTTGAAGTGTAGAAACTCTACCGTTGAAAATACATAAGTGATGAAGGTTCAGGCATGGCCGAATGGCCAGCCCCCATGATTTAAGAACTAAACCTCCCAAGATGTCAAATACAATAGTAAAAAGTCCTATTTATACTAAACTAGTTACTAGGGTTTACAAAGTAAGTAATTGATGCATAAATCCACTTCCGGGGCCCACTTGGTGTGTGCTTGGGCTGAGCTTGAAGTTTACACGTGGAGAGGTCATTCTTGGAGTTGAACGCCATTTTGTAACGTGTTTCTGGCGTTCAACTCTGGCTTGTGACGTGTTTCCGGCGTTTAACTCCAGACTGCAGCGTAGAACTGGCGTTCAACGCCCTTTTGCGTCATCTAAACTCAGCCAAAGTATGAACTATTATATATAGCTGGAAAGCCCTGGATGTCTACGTTCCAACGCAATTCGAAGCGCGCCATTTTGAGTTCTGTAGCTCCAGAAAATCTACTTTGAGTGTAGAGAGGTCAGAATCCAACAGCATCAGCAGTCCTTCTTCTACCTCTATATCTGATTTTTGCTCAAGTCCCTCAATTTCAGGCAGAAAATATCTGAAATCACAAAAAAACACACAAACTCATAGTAAAGTCTAGAAATGTGAATTTAACATAAAAACTAGTAAAAACATCCCTAAAAGTAACTAGATCCTACTAAAAACATACTAAAAACAATGCCAAAAAGCGTATAAATTATCCACTCATCACAATACCAAACTTAAATTGTTGCTTGTCCCCAAGCAACTAAAAATTAAATAGGATAAAAAGAAGAGAATATACTATAAATTCCAAACTATCAATGAAACATAGCTCCAATCAGATGAGCGAGACTTGTAACTTTTTGCCTCTTGAATAGTTTTGGCATCTCACTTTATCCATTGAGGTTCAGAATGATTGGCATCTATAGGAACTCAGAGTTTAGATAGTGTTATTGACTCTCCTAGTTCAGTATGTTGATTCTTGAACACAGCTACTTTATGAGTCTTGGCCGTGGCCCTAAGCACTTTGTTTTCCATTATTACCACCGGATACATAAATGCCACAGACACATAATTGGGTGAACCTTTTTCAGATTGTGACTCAGCTTTGCTAAAGTCCCCAATTAGAGGTGTCCAGGGTTCTTAAGCACACTCTTCTTTTGCTTTAGACCTTGACTTTAACCGCTCAGTCTCAAGTTTTCACTTGACACCTTTACGCCACAAGCACATGGTTAGGGACAGCTTGGTTTAGCTGCTTAGGCCAGGATTTTATTCATTTAGGCCCTCCTATCCACTGATGCTCAAAGCCTTGGGATCCTTTTTATTTACCCTTGCCTTTTGGTTTTAAGGGTTATTGGCTTTTTGCTCTTGCCTTTTGGTTTTAAGAGCTTTTGGCTTTTTTTGCTTGCTTTTTGTCTCTTTTTTTTCGCTATTTTTTTTTCTATTTTTTTTTCTGCAAGCTTTTGTATTCACTACTTTTTCTTGCTTCAAGAATCATTTTTATGATTTTTCAGATTATCAAATAACATTTCTCCTCATCATCATTCTTTCAAGAGCCAACATATTTAACATTCATAAACAACAACTTCAAAAGACATATGCACTGTTCAAGCATTCATTCAGAAAACAAAAAGTATTGTCACCACATCAATATAATTAAGCTACGTTCAAGGATAAATTCAAAACTCATGTACTTCTTGTTCTTTTGTAATTAAAACATTTTTCATTTAAGAGAGGTGATGGATTCATATTCACAACTTTAAGGCATAGACACTTAGACACTAATGATCATGTAATAAAGACACAAACATAGATAAACATTTAACATAAGAAAACGAAAAACAGAAAATTTAAGAACAAAAAATGAGTCCACCTTAGTGATGGTGGCGTTTCCTTCTAGAGGAACCAATGATGTCCTTGAGCTCTTCTATGTCTCTTCCTTGTCTTTGTTGCTCCTCCCTCATAGCTCTTTGATCTTCTCTAATTTCATGGAGGATGATGGAGTGCTCTTGATGTTCCACCCTTAGTTGTCCCATGTTGGAACTTAATTCTCCTAGGGAGGTGTTGATTTGCTCCCAAAAATTCTGTGGAGGAAAGTGCATCCCTTGAGGTATCTCAGGGATTTCTTGATGATGAGCTTCCTCACGTGTTTCTTGAGCTCCATGAGTGGGCTCTCTTGTTTGCTCCATCCTTTTCTTAGTGATGGGCTTCTCTTCCTCAATGGGAATGTCTCCTTCTATGAAAGCTCCAGCTGAGTAACATAGATGGCAAATAAGATGAGGAAAAGCTAGCTTTGCCAAGGGAGAGGACTTTTCGGCTATTTTGTAGAGTTCAAGGGAGATGACTTCATGAACTTCTACTTCCTCTCCAGTCATGATGCTATGGATCATGATGGCCCGATACACAGTAACTTCAGATCGGTTGCTAGTAGGGATGATGGAGCGTTGAATGAACTCCAACCATCCTCTAGCCACAGGCTTAAGGTCCAGTCTTCTAAGTTGAACCGGTTTGCCTTTTGAGTCAATCTTCTATTGAGCTCCTTCCACACATATGTCCATGAGGACTTGGTCCAACCTCTGATCAAAGTTGACCCTTCTAGTGTAGGGGTGTGCATCTCCTTGCATCATAGGCAAGTTAAACGCCAACCTCACATTCTCTGGACTAAAATCTAAGTATTTCCCCCGAACCATGGTGAGATAGTTCTTTGGGTTCGGATTCTTACTTTGATCATGGTTCCTAGTGATCCATGCATTAGCATAGAACTCTTGAACCATTAAAATTCTGACTTGTTGGATGGGATTTGTTAGAACTTCCCAACCTCTTCTATGGATCTCATGTCGGATCTCCGGATACTCATTTTTCTTGAGTTTGAAAGGGACCTCGGGGATCACCTTCTTATTGGCCACAACATCATAGAAGTGGTCTTGATGAGCTTTGGAGATGAATCTTTCCATCTCCCATGACTCGGAGGTGGAAACTTTTGTCTTCCCTTTCCCTTTTCTAGAGGATTCTCCAGTCTTGGGTGCCATCAATGGTAATGGAAAAACAAAAAGCTTATGCTTTTACCACACCAAACTTAGAATATTGCTCGCCCTCGAGCAAGAGAAGAAAGAATAGATGAAGAAGAAGAAGAAAATATGGAGGAGAGGAGGGAGAAGTGTATTCGGCCAAGAAGGGGAAGAGAGGGTTGTGTTGTTGAAAATGAAGAAGAATGGAGGGCTTTGTATAGGGAAGGGAGGGGGGGTTAAGGTTCGGCCACATAGGGTGGGTTTGGGTGGGAAATTGATTTTGAATTTTGAAGGTGGGTGGAGTTTATGAGGTAGGTTTATGGGGAAGAGTGGATGGATGTGAGTGGTGGAGTGGTGATAGGGAAGAGAGATTGAGGTGATTGGTGAAGAGTTTTGGGGAAGAGTGTTTATTGGGAAGAGAGGATGAACATTGAGAATAGGAAAGAGAGAGTGAGTGGTGGTAGGTGGGGATCCTGTGGGGTCCACAGATCCTGAGGTGTCAAGGATTTGCATCCCTGCACCAATTAGGCATGTAAATTGCCTTTGCATGCAATTCTGGCTTTTAAACGCCGAATTGATGCTTGTTTTGGGCATTCAGCACCCAGATGCAGCATGTTTCTGGCGTTGAACGCCAGTTCTATGCTTGTTTCTGGCGTTCAGCGCCAGCTTTTCTCACTGTGCATTTCTGGCGTCTGAACGCCAGGATGCTACTCTTTTCTGGCGTTCAACGCCAGATCCATGCTCTGTTCTGGCGTTGAATGCCAGCCAGATGCTCCTTATTGGCGTTTAAATGCCAGTAAGATCCTCCTCCAGGGTGTGATTTTTCTTCTGCTATTTTTGATTCCGTTTTCAATTTTTATATTTATTTTGTGACTCCACATGATCATGAACCTAATAAAACATGAAATAACAATAAAAATAAATTAAAATTGGATAAATAAATATTGGGTTGCCTTCCAACAAGAGCTTCTTTAATGTCAATAGCTTGACAGTGGGCTCTCATGGAGCCTCACAGATGTTCAGAGCATTGTTGAGACTTCCCAACACCAAACTTAGAGTTTGGATATGGGAGTTCAACACCAAACTTAGAGTTTGGCTGAGGCCTCCCAACACCAAACTTAGAGTTTGACTGTGGGGGCTTTGGTTGACTCTGCAGTGAGAGAAGCTTTTTATACTTCCTCTCCATGGGTACAGAGAGAGATCCTTGAGTTGTAAACACAAGGGAGTCCTCATTTAATTGAAGGATCAATTCTCCTCTGTCCACATCAATCACAGCTCTTGTTGTGGCTAGGAAGGGTCTTTCAAGAATGATGGATTCATCTTCATCCTTCTCAGTATCCAGGCTTATGAAATCAGCAGGGATGTAAAGGTCTTTAACCTTTACTAACATGTCCTCTACTTGTCCATAAGCTATTTTCATGGATTTTTCTGCCATTTCTAATGAGAAATTGGCTTCTTGTACCTCAAGGGTTCTTAGTTTCTCCATTACAGAGAGTAGCATGAGGTTTATTCCTGACCCAAGGTCGCACAGAGCCTTTTCAAAGGTCATGGTGCCTATGGTACAAGGTATTAAGAACTTTCCAGGATCCTGTTTCTTCTGAGGCAATGTCAGTTGATCCAGATCACTCAGTTCATTGATGAGCAAGGAAGATTTATCTCCCCAAGTCTCTTTACCAAATAAATTGGTATTCAGCTTCATGATTGCACCAAGGAACTTGGCAACTTGCTCTTCTGTAACATCTTCATTCTCTTCAGAAGAAAAATACTCTTCAGAGCTCATGAATGGCATAAGGAGGTTCAATGGAATCTCTATGGTCTCTAGATGAGTCTCAGATTCCTTTGGTTTCTCAGAGGAAAACTCCTTATTGATCACTGGACGTCCCAGGAGGTCTTCTTCACTGGGATTCACGTCTTCAACCTCCCTCGCAGGTTCGGCCATGGTAATTAATTCAATGGCCTTGCACTCTCCTTTTGGATTCTCTTCTGTATTGCTTGGGAGAGCACTAGGAGGGGTTTCAGTGATTCTTTTACTCAGCTGGCCCACTTGTACTTCCAAATTTCTAATTGAGGACCTTGTTTCATTCATGAAACTTACAGTGGCCTTGGATAGATCAGAGACTAAGTTTGCTAAATTCGAGGTATTTTGTTCAGAGTTCTCTGTCTGTTGCTGAGTGGATGATGGAAAAGGCTTGCTATTGCAAAACCTGTTTCTTCCACCATTATGAAAGCCTTGTTGAGGCTTTTGTTGATCCTTCCATGAGAAATTTGGGTGATTTCTCCATGAGGGGTTATAGGTGTTCCCATAAGGTTCACCCATATAATTTACCTCTGCTATTGCAGGGTTCTCAGGATCATAAGCTTCTTCTTCAGAAAATGCCTCTTGAGTACTGTTGGATGCAGCTTGCATTCCATTCAGACTCTGAGAAATCATATTGACTTGTTGAGTCAATATTTTATTCTGAGCCAATATGGCATTCAGAGTATCAATTTCAAAAACTCCCTTCTTCTGAGGCGTCCCATTACTCATAGGATTCCTCTCAGAAGTGTACATGAACTGGTTATTAGCAACCATGTCAATGAGTTCTTGAGCTTCTGCAGGCGTTTTCTTTAGGTGAATGGATCCACCTGCAGAAGTATCCAATGACATCTTAGCTAATTCAGACAGACCATCATAGAATATATCCAGAATGGTCCATTCTGAAAGCATGTCAGAAGGACACTTTTTGGTCAGTTCCTTGTATCTCTCCCAAGCTTCATAGAGGGATTCACCTTCTTTCTGTCTGAAGGTTTGAACATCCACTCTAATCTTACTCAGCTTTTGAGGAGGAAAGAACTTGGCTAAGAAAGCCTTGACCAGCTTATCCCAAGAGTTCAGGCTATCCTTAGGTTGAGAGTCTAACCATATTCTAGCTCTGTCTCTCACAGCAAAAGGGAAAAGCATGAGCTTGTAGACTTCAGGATCTACTCCATTAGTCTTAATAGTATCACAGATCTGCAAGAATTCAGTTAAGAACTGAAAAGGATCTTCAGATGGAAGTTCATGGAACTTGCAGTTCTGCTGCATCAGAGAAACTAATTGAGGTTTCAGCTCAAAATTGTTTGCTCCAATGGTAGGGATGGAGATGCTTCTTCCATGTAAATTGGAATTAGGTGCAGTAAAGTCACCAAGCATCCTTCTTGCATTATTATTATTTTCGGCTGCCATCTCCTCTTCCTGTTCGAAAATTTCTGTAAGGTTATCTCTGGATTGTTGTATTTTAGCTTCTCTTAGTTTCCTCTTCAGAGTCCTCTCAGGTTCAGGGTCTGCTTCAACAAGAATATTCTTATCCTTGCTCCTGCTCATATGAAAAAGAGGGAACAGAAAAAAAAAATAATAATAGGGATCCTTTTTGCCCAGGTATAGAGGTTCCCCTGTGTGAGTAGAAGAAGAAAAGAATGTAATGTAAAGAAGGGAAGAAGAGAAAATTCAAACACAGATGGAAGAGGGGGTTCGAATTTGAGTGAGATGAAGTGTTAGTAGATGAATATATAAATAGAAGGAGATGAGAGAGAAAGAGGATTTTCGAAAATTATTTTTGAAAAATGGTTAGTGATTTTTGAAAATTAAAAGAAGAAATAAATTAAAATTAAAGTTTGAAACAATTAGTTAATTAAAAAGAATTTTTTTTGAAAAAGAGAGAAGTATTTTCGAAAATTAGAGAGGGATGGTTAGTTAGGTAGTTTTGAAAGAGATAAGAGACAAACAAAAAGTTAGTTAGTTAGTTGAAACAAATTTGAAAATCAATTTTGAAAAGATAAAAAGATAAGAAGTTAGAAAAGATATTTTAAAATCAAGTTTTTGAAAAAGATATGATTGAAATTAGTTTTGAAAAAGATTTGATTTTTAAAATCACAATTAATGACTTGATTCACAAGAAATCACAAGATATGATTCTAGAACTTAAAGTTTGAATCTTTCTTAACAAGCAAGTAACAAACTTGAAATTTTTGAATCAAAACATTAATTGTTGAAGATATTTTCGAAAATTATGAGATAAAATTAAAAAAAAGATTCTTGAAAAATATTTTTAAAATTTTCAAAAATAAATAACAAAAATGAAAAAGATTTGATTTTTGAAAATGATTTTGAAAAAGATAAGATTTTTAAATTGAAAATTTGATTTGACTCATAAAAACAACTAGATTTTAAAAATTTTTGAAAAAGTCAATCCAAATTTTTGAAAATTTATGAGTGAAAAAGGGAAAGATATTTTTTAAATTTTGAATTTTTTATGATGAGAGAGAAAAATATCAAAAAGACTCAATGCATGAAAATTTTGGATCAAAGCATGTGATGAATGCAAGAACACTATGAATGTCAAGATGAACACCAAGAACACTTTGAATGTCAAGATGAACACTAAGAACAAATTTTTTTGAAAATTTTTAATGAAAGAAAAACATGCAAGACACCAAACTTAGAAAATTTTCATGTATAGACACTATGAATGCAAGAATGCATATGAAAAACAAGAAAAGACACAAATCAAGAAAATATGAAGATCAAACAAGAAGACTGGCCAAGAACAACTTGAAGATTATGAAGAACACTATGAATGCGTGAATTTTCGAAAAATGCAAAAAAATTTTTTAGAAAAAATGCGATTGACACCAAACTTGAAATTGACTCAAGACTCAAACAAGAAATACAAAATATTTTTGATTTTTATGATTTTATAAATTTTTTTGTATTTTTATTTTATATTTTTTCGAAAATCATTTGAAAAAGAAAAATAAAGATTTCAAAATTTTTAATATGAATTCCAGGAATCTTTCAATATTAGCCCAAAGCTCCAATCCGAGAGTTAGGCATGGCTTAATAGCCAGCCAAGCTTTAGAATATAACTCAGATATACTGCTCATTAGTTATCAAATTAACTTGCCTCTATGCTGATGGTTTGGAAGCCTTAGTCCAAAAGATTTTAGACATGGCTTTACAGCCAGCCAGGCTTCAACATTTTTCATGAAACTCTAGAATTCATTCTTAAAAATTTTGAAATAATTTTCGAAAACAGATGAGAAATTTTTGAAAGATTTTTGAAAAATTTTTGAAAAATTTTTGAAAACTTTTTGAAAATAAAATAAGAAGAAAATTACCCAATCTGAGCAACACGATGAATCGTCAGTTGTCCAAACTCAAACAATCCCCGGCAACGGCGCCAAAAACTTGGTGTACGAAATTGTGATCCCTGAGGTTGTAAAATTTGTTGCTCGTTCTCTCCCTGGCAATGGCGCCAACAACTGGTGCACAATACCATGGTCCAAACATAACTTCACAACTTCGCACAACTAACCAGCAAGTGCACTGGGTCGTCCAAGTAATAAAACCTTACGTGAGTAAGGGTCGATCCCACGGAGATTGTTGGTATGAAGCAAGCTATGGTCACCTTGTAAATCTCAGTCAGGCGGATATCAAATGGTTATGGAGTTTTCAAATAATAATAATAAATAAACAGAAAAAAAAGATAGAAATACTTATGTAATTCATTGGGGAGAATTTCAGATAAGCGTATAGAGATGCTTTTGTTCCTCTGAACCTCTGCTTTCCTGCTGTCTTCATCTAATCAGTCTTAATCCTTTCCATGGCTAACTTTATGTAAGGGCATCACCGTTGTCAATGGCTACATCTCATCCTCTCTGTGAAAATGGTCCGATGCGCTGTCACTGCATGGCTAATCATCTGGAGGCATCACCGTTGTCAATGGCTACATCCCATTCTCTCTGTGAAAATGGTTCGATGCGCTGTCACTGCATGGCTAATCATCTGGAGGTTCTCGATCATACTGGAATAGGATTTACTATGCTTTGGCGTCTGTCACTACGCCCAGCACTCGCGAGTTTGAAGTTCGTCTAATCCCTGAATCCTACTCGGAATACCACAGACAAGGTTTAGACTTTCCGAATTCTCATGAATGCCGCCATCAATCTAGCTTATACCACGAAGATTCTGATTAAGAGATCCAAGGGATACTCATTCAATCTAAGGTAGAACGGAGGTGGTTGTCAGGCACGCATTCATAGGAAATGATGATGATTGTCACGTTCATCACATTCATATTGAAGTGCGAATGAATATCTTAGAAGCGGAATAAGTTGAATTGAATAGAAAAACAGTAGTACTTTGCATTAATTCATGAGGAACAACAGAGCTCCACACCTTAATCTATGAAGTGTAGAAACTCTACCATTGAAAATACATAAGTGATGAAGGTTCAGGCATGGCCGAATGGCCAGCTTCTATGATTTAAGAACTAAACGTCCCAAGATGTCAAATACAATAGTAAAAAGTCCTATTTATACTAAACTAGTTACTAGGGTTTACAGAGGTAAGTAATTGATGCATAAATCCACTTCCGGGGCCCACTTGGTGTGTGCTTGGGCTGAGCTTGAAGTTTACACGTGGAGAGGTCATTCTTGGAGTTGAACGCCAGTTTGTAACGTGTTTCTGGCATTCAACTCTGGCTTGTGACGTGTTTCTGGCGTTTAACTCCAGACTACAGCGTAGAACTGGTGTTCAATGCCCTTTTGCATCATCTAAACTCGGCCAAAGTATGAACTATTATATATTACTGGAAAGCCCTGGATGTCTACTTTCCAACGCAATTGGAAGTGCACCAGTTTGAGTTGTGTAGCTCCAGAAAATCCACTTTGAGTGTAGGGAGGTCAGAATCAAACAGCATCAGCAGTCCTTCTTCTACCTCTGAATCTGATTTTTGCTCAAGTCCCTCAATTTCAGCCAGAAAATAACTGAAATCATAGAAAAACACACAAACTCATAGTAAAGTCCAGAAATGTGAATTTAACATAAAAACTAGTAAAAACATCCCTAAAAGTAACTAGATCCTACTAAAAACATACTAAAAGCAATGCCAAAAAGCGTATAAATTATCTGCTCATCATAGGCCGAAGTTCACCTACAGAAAGTTGTTGTGCTGTAATTAGACTACTTCTGTAAGCCGAAGTTCACTTACAGAGGTGTTATTTCTGTAGGCCGAAGTTCACCTACAGAAAGTTGTTGTATTGTGATTAGACTATTCCTGTAAGCCGAAGTTCACTTACGGGAGTGCTATTTCTGTAGGCCGAAGTTCACCTACAGAGAATAAGCCATATCGAGGACTAGTTCCTGGGTAATGTCGAGATGCAGGGTGTAAACTGACACGTGAGCTCATGGCCTGCATAGGACAGACATGCATCATACTTGGTTGTGCATTTTCTCTATTATGATTGTTGCATGAATGTATGCTTTCTTTGTTTGTATTCTATTCTCTGTGTTTGTGTCTGTGTCTTATTTTCTTGTATCCTTTCGTTTGTGTTTTGCTTTCTGTTTTCTCTATTTTCTCTATTTATCTGTTTTCAGTTTACTACTTCTCTATATTCTGTTTTTTGTCTGCCAAATAACACAGAATTAATGAACTTAACTAATAACCCCGACCCTACTAAGAACTCCCCAATTCTTACCTCTTCTCTCTCCCTTCCCCCTTCAGATGGAAGCATGAGTACCCTTCAGTAGTTTACTGATGACCGTTCGTAAAAAGGATTCCACTCTAGGTAGTCTTCTGAGTCTAGGGTGAATATCGTTCTCTGTTTATATGTATATACTATGAGACCAGCCAATGTCTGCACCTCGTTTATACGTGAACCGTAACCTAAATTTTGTGTACGAGACACTTGTTATGTGGCTACTTGACGAGGTACCAGAGAGACGTCATATGGCAATGTCTGATCGTGCAGAGGAGTAGTAGATGATGTTCTGCCTTTTGATGACGTTCCACCTGACTTGAGTTTTGAAGACTTAGAATGTACTTTCCCTCGCTTTAGTGGTTTAGAGGGACTAGGTGAGTATAGAGTCTAGGCTAGCCTGGGCGCCAGCTTAGGGACTTCTTGAACAGGTCAGGGCCTCAGATGTTGTTTGTATATATATATGTATATAGTTATTATCTAGCTATATCTAGGGGTGTTCTAACTAAAAGTCTAGACTCTAACAAAGGCTAAATCACCGAATGTTGTCAACAACTTGTGATGTATGTATGTGTGGTTATTTATAACTGTTTTATCTGTTACTATTTGTGAATTGATTATAAATGATTCTGTTTATTAATTCAAACATTTTCAAAAAAAAAGTACCTCGCAAACTAACTACACTTTTAACAGCGAATCAGGCTGATATAATAAATAATAGATAATAATTAGGATGACAAATTGGTAGCACTCAGTTTCCGGTATGTCCTTGGCATACTGAAAATTGGGTCGTTACACTGTGGCTAGGAAGGGTCTGCCAAGGATGATGGATTCATCTCTATTCTTCCCAGTGTCCAGGATTATGAAGTCTGTAGGGATGTAAAGGCCTTCAACCTTCACCAAGGCATCCTCTACATGTTCATAAGCCTGTTTCCTTGAATTGTCTGCCATCTCTAGTGAGATGTTTGCAACTTGCACCTCAAAGATCCCTAGTTTCTCCATTATAGAGAGTGGCATGAGGTTTATACTTGACCCTAGGTCACAGAGCCTTTTTAAAGGTCATGGTGTCTATGGTATAATTAAGAACTTTCCGGGGTCCGGTTTCTTCTGAGGTAATCTCTACCTAACCAAGGTATTCAGTTCATTGATGAGCAATGGAGGTTCATCCTCCCAGGTCTCATTACCAAATAACTTGGCATTCAGCTTCATGATTGCTCCAAGGTACTTAGCAACTTGCTCTTCAGCAATATCTTCATCCTCTTCAGAGGAAAAATACTCATCAGAGCTCATGAATGGCAGAAGTAGGTTCAGTGGAATCTCTATGGTCTCTATATGAGCCTCAGATTCCTTTAGTTCCTCATTAGGGAACTCCTTGGCGGCCAGTGGACGTCCATTGAGGTCTTCCTCAGTGAAAATTACTGCCTTTTCCTCCTCTACAGGTTCAGCCATGTGGGGGCGTGTTTATGGCCTTGCACTCTCTCTTGGGATTCTCTTCTGTATTGCTTGGGAGAGCACTAAGAAGGAGTTTAGTAACTTTCTTACTCAGCTGACCCACTTGTGCTTCCAAATTTCTAATGGAGGATCTTGTTTCATCCAAGAAAAATTAAAGATCAAACAAGAAAAATAATATTTTTGAAAAATTTTTGAAAAGAAAATAAAAAACTCTGACCCAAAAGACAAAAATTTCCTAATCTAAGCAACAAGATTCACCGTCAGTTGTTCAAACTCAAACAGTCCCCGGCAACGGCGTCAAAAACTTGGTGCACGAAATTGGAAATCACAATTCTTTACAAATTCGTACCACTAACCAGCAAGTGCACTGGGTCGTCCAAGTAATACCTTACGTGAGTAAGGGTCGATCCCACGGAGATTGTTGGCTTGAAGCAAGCTATGGTTATCTTGTAACTCTCAGTCAGGAAAACAATAAAACAATTCACTTATCAAATTTGATTGCAAGGGATAACAGAGTATGAAACAAATACTTGTTATGCAGTAATGGAGAATGTGTTGGAGTTTTGGAGATGCTTTGTCTTCTGAATCTCTGCTTTCCTCTGTCTTCTTGTTCACGCACGCACGTCCTCCTATGGCAAGCTGTGTGTTGGTGGATCACCGTTGTCAATGGCTACCATCCATCCTTCCAGTGAAAATGGTCCAGGTGCGCTGTCACCGCACGGCTAATCATCTGTAGGTTCTCGATCATACCGGAATAGGATTCGCTATCCTTTTGCGTCTGTCACTACGCCCAGCACTCGCGAGTTTGAAGCTTGTCACAGTCATCCAATCCCAGAATCCTACTAGGAATACCACAGACCAGGTTTAGACTTTCCAGATTCTCAAGGATGCTGCCAATGGATTCTAGCTTATACCACGGAGATTCTGATTAAGGAATCTAAGAGATACTCATTAAATTTAATGTAGAACGGAGGTGGTTGTCAGGCACACGTTCATAGGTTGAGAACGGTGATGAGTGTCACGGATCATCACATTCATCATGAATAGGCGCGAATGAACATCTTAGATAGGAACAAGCGTGATTGAATAGAAAACAGAAATACTTGCATTAATTCATCAGGACACAGCAGAGCTCCTCACCCCCAACAATGGAGTTTAGAGACTCATGCCGTCAGAGATTACAAAGTTCAGATCTAAAATGTCATGAGATACAAAATAAATCTCTAAAAGTTTTTTAAATATTAAACTAGTAACCTAGGTTTACAGGAAATGAGTAAACTATGATAGATGGTGCAGAAATCCACTTCTGGGGCCCACTTGGTGTGTACTGGGGCTGAGATTAAAGCTTCTCACGTGCATAGGGCTGTTTTGGGCGTTCAACGCCAGCTTTGGATCCTTTTCTGGCGTTGAACTCCAACTTATAACTTGTTTCTGGCGTTGGACGCCAAACTGCAGCATGGAACTAGCGTTGAACGCCAGTTTACATCATCTATCCTTGAGCAAAGTATGAACTATTATATATAGCAGGAAAGCCCTGGATGTCTACTTTCCAACGCAATTGGAAGCGCGCCATTTGGACTTCTGTAGCTCCCGAAATTCCTTTTTGAGTGTAGAGAGGTCAGAATCCAACAGCATCAGCAGTCCTTTTTCAGCCTGAATCAGATTTTTGCTCAGCTCCCTCAATTTCAGCCAGAAAATACCTGAAATTATAGAAAAACACACAAACTCATAGTAAAGTCCAGAAATATGAATTTTGCCTAGAAACTAATGAAAATAAACTAAAAACCAACTAAAACATACTAAAAATTATATGAAATTATCCCCAAAAAGCGTATAAAATATCCGCTCATCACAACACCAAACTTAAACTGTTGCTTGTCCTCAAGCAACTAGATAAATAAAATAGAGTACAAATAATTTAAGAAGCAATAATATCTCAGACTTTTTGAGTGAAGCTCAGATTCTAATTAGATGAGTGGGACTAGTAGCTTTTTGCTTCTGAACAGTTTTGGCATCTCACTTTATCCATTGAAGCTCAGAGTGATTGGCATCTATAGGAACTCAGAATTCAGATAGTGATATTGATTCTCCTAGTTCAGTATGTTGATTCTTGAACACAGCTACTTTATGAGTTTTGGCCGTGGCCGTAAGCACTTTGTTTTCCAGTATTACCACCGGATACATAAGTGCCACAGACACATAATTGGGTGAACCTTTTTAGATTGTGACTCAGCTTTGCTAAAGTCCCCAATTAGAGGTGTCCAGGGTTCTTAAGCACACTCTTCTTTTTGCTTTGGACCTTGACTTTAACGGCTCAGTCTCAAGTTTTCACTTGACACCTACACGCCACAAGCACATGGTTAGGGACAACCTGGTTTAGCCGCTTAGGCCAGGATTTTATTCCTTTAGGCCCTCCTATCCACTGATGCTCAAAGCCTTGGGATCCTTTTTATTTACCCTTGCCTTTTGGTTTTAAGGGCTACTGGCTTTTTGCTCTTGCCTCTTGGTTTTAAGAGCTTTTGGCTTTTTTTGCTTGCTTTTCTTTTTCTTTCTAATTTTTTTCGCTATTTTTTTTTCTGCAAGCTTTGTTCTTTGCTGCTTTTTCTTGCTTCAAGAATCATTTTTATGATTTTTCAGATTATCAATAACATGTCTCATGTTCATCATTCTTTCAAGAGCCAACATATTTAACAGTCTTAAACATCAAATTGAAAAGACATATGCACTGTTCAAGCATTCATTCAGAAGACAGAAAGCATTGCCACCACATGTTACTAATTAGAATTTTTCTTATTAAAAACTCGAATTTTATTGCCTCTTATTCAAAAGATCTACTATTTTATTCATGTTTGCTGATGATGAGAAAAATAGACTATAACTTAATTGGAGATAAAATCAAAATAGACACTAATTACTACTGTATGACTCCTAAGGTAAACTCCTATAATGACAACTATCACAGAGTTAAAGCAGAAATTGGAATTTAACAACCTTTGTTATGGGAAGTGGATGTTCCTCGGATCTGTGGGGTGCTTGGTCCTTCAAGAGATAACTTCTGGCACTTCAATTCCCTCAAGACACGCCCTTGCTCCTCTTGTTCTTTAATCAAATAGGAAAGAATTTGACTTTGTTCCTTCTGTTCTTTTATTATTTGTTCCATAGCTTCTTGCATCTTAGTAACTGATGTTTCAAGATACACCCAGTATTCAGATTGAGGGATTTCTGGGAGAAATTCCTGTGTTTTCTTCTTGATGGGGTCATCTTGTGCTTGTTGTTTTTCCATTGATGCTTTAGTGATTGGTCGCTCAATTGAGATATACTCAGTTATTCCCATCCTTACTCCAGCATCCTTGCAGAGCATAGAAATCAAGCTTGGGTAAGCCAACCTGGCCTCTTTAGAATTTTTGTTAGCAATTTTGTAGAATTCAGTTGAAATCAGTTGATGAACTTCTACTTCTTTTCCCATCATGATGCAATGGATCATCACTGCTTTTCTAATAGTGACTTCAGAATGGTTGCTAGTGGGCAGCAGAGAATGCCCAATGAAGTCCAGCCATCCTCTGGCGACTGGTTTGAGATCTTCTCTTTTGAGTTGATTTGGGACACCCTTCGTGCTGGTGGTCCACCTGGCTCCAGAAATACATATATCCTCTAGAATCTTATCCAGGCCCTTGTCTGTTCTCATCATTCTCCTGTTGAAAGAGTCTGGGTCATCTTTCAGCTAAGGTAGCTTTAAGATCTCCCTGATCTTGTCAGGGTTGGTATGAACAATCTTTCCTCTGACCACGGTCCGATATTCATAGAAAGCAGTTCCAGATAGTTTTTGCTTGTCTGTCTGCCACATATTAGCATAGGACTTCTGGACCATATTCCTTCCCACTTTCGTTTCAGGATTAGCTAGGACCTCCCAGTTCCTGATTCGAATTTGCTCCTGGATCTCCGGATATTCGTCTTCTTTCAGATCGAATCTAACTTTCGGGATCACTGATCTTAGACCCATTATTTTGTAATAATGGTCTGAATGTTCTTTAGATAAGAACTTTTCTTGATTCCAAAGTGGTTTTGGAACACTCTCTTTCTTGCCTCTTGGAGTTGGTTGTTTTCCTTTAGGAGCCATGATCTTAGTGATCACGAATAAGCACACCAAACTTAGAGGTTTGCTTGTCCTCAAGCAGAAGAAAAGAAAGGAGAGGGAGAGAAGGAGAGCTAGGTGCAATTATGGATGAAGGGGGAGGGAGGCCGAACCCATATTTAAAGGGAGATGCGGGTGGGTTCAAAAATAGGGAGAAAGATAAGATAGAAGATATGATTTTAAAAGATTTAAGTATGATAAGAAAAGATATAATTTTTTTTTTAGAAAAGATATGAAAGATTTTTGAAAAAGATAAGTCTATATTTTGAAAAAGATAATGTGGAGATTTGAAAAAGATATTAGTTGAAAAGATTTTAGAGTGAAAAGATAGATTTGTTTTGAAATTTTGAAAAAGAGTTGCATTGGATTGAAAAAGAGGGTTTGTGCTTATGGATTAAGATACATTTGATATTTTTAAAGTAGGATTTTTAGAAATTAGGGATTTTAGAAATCAGGGTTCTTAACATGTTTATGTAAGAAATTATGAATTGAAACATGAAACTCAAAATTAAAATGAAAAATATGAAGAAAAAATGAATTTACCTCCTCCCCACCATCCTGGCGTTTGAACGCCCAAACGCTGCATGTTTTGGGTGTTCAACGCCCAAATGCTACCTCTCCTGGGCGTTCAACGCCCAGCTGCTACTTCTTTCTGGCGTTGAACGCCAGGAAGTCTATTGTTACTAGGCGTATTTCTGAACGCCCAGAACGCTGTAAATCTGGCGTTAAATGCCCAGAAAGAGCTTCTTTCTGGTGTTTAACGCCCAGATGGCTATCCTCACTGGCGTTCAACGCCCAGTGGATGCTTCTGTTGGGCGTTGAACACCCAAAATAGACTTTTACTGGCGTTTTCTTGCCAGTGAGCTCTTTTTCTCTGTTTTGTGTGCAGAATCTTTCTGTAACCCTGTGAACTTATACAATTGACTCTTTACCTTAGGATCAATGAACTTTATATAAACAAATAAAATCAAGAATAGGGCAAAATGCTTAGAGGAAGTGATGCCCCATGGCTGGGTTGCCTCCCAGCAAGCGCTTCTTTATTGTCTTTAGCTGGACCTTGCTGAGCTTTTAGTCTAGCTTCAGCCTTGAGCACTCTTGCTCAACATTGCCTTCAAGATAGTGCTTGATTCTCTGTCCATTAACAATGAACTTCTTATCAGAATCAATATCTTGAAGCTCCACATAACCATATGGAGATACACTTGTAATCACATATGGTCCCCTCCACCGGGACTTCAGTTTCCCGGGGAATAGCCTGAGCCTAGAGTTGAACAACAGAACCTTTTGTCCTGGTTCAAAGATTCTAGATGACAGCTTTCTGTCATGCCACTTTTTTTATTTTTCTTTATAAAGCTTGGCATTTTCGAAAGCAGTGAATCTGAATTGCTCTAGCTCATTTAGCTGGAGCAATCTTTTTTCTCCAGCTAATTTGGCATCAAAGTTCAGGAATCTGGTTGCCCAGTAGGCTTTATGTTCCAGTTCCACGGGCAGGTGACATGCCTTACCATAGACCAGTTGGTATGGAGAGGTCCCTATAGGAGTCTTGAATGCTGTTCTGTATGCCCACAGAGCATCATCCAAGCTTCTTGCCCAATCCTTTCTACGGGTATTTACAGTCCGTTCTAGGATTCTTTTTAGCTCTCTGTTAGAGACTTCAGTTTGCCCATTAGTTTGTGGATGATATGGAGTTGCCACCTTGTGGCAAATCCCATACCGAACCATGGCAGAGTAAAGCTGTTTGTTGTAGAAGTGAGTGCCCCCATCACTGATTAGTACTCTAGGGACCCCAAACCTGCTGAAGATATATTTCTGGAGGAACTTCAGCACTGCTTTAGTATCATTGGTGGGTGTGGCAACGGCCTCTACCCATTTTGATACGTAGTCAACTGCCACCAGAATATAAGTGTTTGAGTATGATGGTGGGAAAGGTCCCATGAAGTCAATTCCCCATACGTCAAACAACTCAATCTCCAAGATTCCTTGCTGAGGCATGGCATAACCATGAGGCAGATTACCAGCTCTTTGGCAACTGTCACAGTTACGTACAAACTCTCGGGAATCTTTATAGAGTATGGGCCAATAGAAGCCACATTGGAGGACCTTGGTGGCTGTTCGCTCACCTCGAAATGGCCTCCATATTGTGATCCATGGCAATGCCATAAGATCTTCTGTGCTTCTTCTCTAGGCACATATCTCCAGATTATTCCGTCTGCACATCTCTTGAAGAGATAGGGTTCATCCCACAAGTAGTACTTTGCATCAGTAATTAATTTTTTCTTTTGTTGCCTGTTGTACTCTTTGGGTATGAACCTTGCAGCTTTGTAGTTCGCAATGTCTGCAAACCATGGTGCTTTCTGAATGGCGAATAGATGCTCATCCGAAAAAGTCTCAGAGATCTCAAGAGAGGGGAGGGACGTCTCTTCTACTGGCTCTATCCGAGACAGATGATCAGCCACTTGGTTCTCTGTCCCTTTTCTGTCTCTTATTTCTATATCAAACTCTTGCAGAAGCAACACCCATCTTTTGAGCCTGGGTTTTGAATCCTGCTTTGTGAGTAGATATTTAAGAGCAGCATGGTCAGTATACACAATCACCTTTGATCCTACTAAGTATGATCTAAACTTGTCAATGGCATAAACCACTGCAAGCAATTCTTTTTCTGTGGTTGTATAGTTTTCCTGGGCATCATTTAAAACACGGCTAGCATAATAAATGACGTGCAGAAGCTTGTTATACCTCTGTCCCAGTACTGCACCAACGGCGTGATCACTGGTATCACACATTAGCTCAAATGGTAATGTCCAGTCTGGTGCAGAGATAACTGGTGCTGTGACCAGCTTAGCTTTCAGCGTTTCAAACGCCTGCAGACACTCTGTGTCAAACACAAATGGCATGTCAGCAGCTAGCAGATTGCTCAGAGGTTTTGTGATTTTTGAAAAATCCTTTATAAACCTCCTATAGAATCCTGCATGCCCCAGAAAGCTTCTGATTGCCTTAACATTGGCAGATGGTGGTAATTTTTCAATTACCTCTATTTTTGCTTGATCCACCTCTATTCCCTTGTTTGAAATTTTATGCCCAAGGATAATCCCTTCAGTCACCATAAAGTGACATTTTTCCCAGTTTAAAACCAGGTTGGTCTCTTGGCATCTTTTCAGAACTAGTTTCAGGTGATCAAGACAGGAGCTGAATGAGTTTCCATATACTGAGAAGTCATCCATGAAAACTTCCAGAAATTTTTCCACCATATCAGAGAAAATAGAGAGCATGCATCTCTGGAAGGTTGCAGGCGCATTACACAGCCCAAATGGCATCCTTCTATAAGCAAACACTCCAGATGGACATGTGAATGCTATTTTCTCTTGATCCTGGGGATCTACTGCAATCTGGTTATAGCCTGAGTAGCCATCCAAAAAGCAGTAATAATCATGACCTGCCAATCTTTCTAGCATTTGGTCTATGAATGGTAAAGGAAAATGATCCTTTCTGGTGGCTGTATTGAGCCTTCTGTAGTCAATACACATGCGCCACCCTGTAACTGTTCTTGTAGGAACCAGTTTATTCTTTTCATTATGAACCACTGTCATGCCTCCCTTTTTGGGGACAACTTGAACAGGGCTCACCGAGGGGCTGTCAGAAATGGGATAGATAATCTCAGCCTCCAGTAATTTGGTTACCTCTTTCTACACCACTTCCTTCATGGTTAGATTTAGCCGCCTTTATGGTTGAACCACTGGTTTAGCATTATCCTCCAATAAGATTTTGTGCATGCATCTAGCTGGGCTTATGCCCTTAAGGTCACCTATGGACCATCCAAGAGCTGTCTTGTGTGTCCTTAGCACTTGAATCAGTGCTTCCTCTTCCTGTGGATTTAAAGCAGAGCTTATGATCACTGGAAATGTGTCACCTTCTCCCAGAAATGCATATTTCAGGGATGGTGGTAATGGTTTGAGCTCGGGTTTAGGAGGTTTTTCCTCTTCCAGAGGAAATTTTAGAGGCTCTTTCATTTCCTCTGAATCCTCCACATCAGGCTGAACATCTTTAAAGATGTCTTCCAACTCTGATTCGAGACTCTCAGCCATGTTGATCTCTTCTACCAAAGAGTCAATAAGATCAACTTTCATGCAGTCTTTTGATGTGTCTGGATGCTGCATGGCTTTGACAGCATTCAACTTAAACTCATCCTCATTGACTCTCAAGGTTATTTCCCCCTTTTGGACATCAATGAGAGTTCGTCCAGTTGCTAGGAAGGGTCTTCCTAGAATGAGAGTAGCACTCTTGTGCTCCTCCATTTCCAGCACTACAAAGTCAGTGGAAAAGGCGAATGGCCCAACTCTGACAATCATGTCTTCAATCACGCCTGATGGGTATTTAATGGAGCCATCAGCAAGTTGGAGACATATCCGGGTTAGTTTAACTTCCTCAGTTAAACCAAGCTTTCTGATAGTGGATGCAGGTATTAGGTTGATGCTTGCCCCAAGATCACATAAAGCTGTCTTAGTGCAATTACCTTCTAATGTGCATGGTATCAGAAAACTCCCAGGGTCTTTAAGCTTTTCAGGAAAGCTTTTCAGAATGACTGCACTGCATTCTTCAGTGAGGAGAACTCTTTCAGTTTCTCTCCAATCCTTCTTATGACTCAAGATCTCATTCATGAACTTGGCATAAGAAGGTATTTGCTCAAGTGCCTCTGCAAATGGAATCTTTATTTCAAGCGTCCTGAGATAATCTGCAAAGCGAGCAAATTGCTTATCCTACTCCTCTTGGCGAAGTTTTTGAGGATAAGGTATCTTGGCTTTATATTCCTCAACCTTAGTTGCTGTAAGTTTATTTCCTACAGAAGTGGTTGAAGAAGCCTTTTTAGATGGGTTGTTATCAGCACTTGTGTGTGTCTGATCCCTTACTGGCAATTGAGTGCCAGAGTTAGAGGCTGGAGTGACGTTAGACGCCAGCTCCTCATCTATTCCTGGCGTTTGAACGCCAGACCTGTGCCTCTTTTGGGCATTCAACGCCAGATCCTTGCTTGTTTCTGGCGTTGAACGCCAGTCCTGAGCATGGTCTGGGCATTCAGCGCCAGCCTTCCATCCAATTTCTGGCGTTTTAGCGCCAGAATTATTTTTCCCTGGGCTCTTACTGTCCTCGGATGGATTTTGGGTGGTTTGCTTATTTCTTGGTTTCCTGCTGCCTTGAAGTGGGGTATTTAGTGCTTTCCCACTTCTTAATTGAACTGCTTGGCATTCTTCTGTTATTTGTTTTGACAGCTGCTGCTTTGTTTGCTTTAATTGTACTTCCATGTTTATATTAGCCATCCTTGTCTCTTGTAGTTTATCCTTGAATTCAGCTAACTGCTTTGTTAGAAAATCCAATTGCTGATTGAATTCAGCAACTTGCTCTGCAGGATTGAGTTCAGCAGTTACTGTTTTAGCCTCTTCTTTCATGGAAGGGTCACTGCTTAGGTGCAGATGCTGATTTCTAGCAACTGTATCAATGAGCTCTTGAGCTTCTTCAATTGTCTTTCTCATGTGGATAGATCCACCAGCTGAGTAATCCAGAGAGATCTGAGCTCTTTCTGTAAGCCCATAATAGAAGATGTCTAACTGAACCCACTCTGAAAACATTTCAGAGGGGCATTTTCGTAGCATCTCTCTGTATCTCTCCCAGACATCATAAAGAGATTCATTATCTCCTTGTTTAAAGCCTTGGATGTCCAGCCTTAGCTGTGTCATCCGTTTTGGAGGAAAGTATTGATTCAGGAATTTTTCTGTCAGCTGTTTCCATGTCCTTAGGCTAGCCTTAGGTTGGTTATTTAACCATCTCTTGGCTTGGTCTTTTACAGCAAATGGAAACAGTAATAGCCTGTAGACATCCTGATCTACCTCCTTATCATGTACTGTGTCAGCAATTTGTAAAAACTGTGCCAGAAACTCTGTAGGTTCTTCCTGTGGAAGACCGGAATACTGGCAATTTTGCTGCACCATGATAATGAGCTGAGGATTCAGCTCAAAGCTACTGACTCCAATGGAGGGTATGCAGATACTGCTCCCATATGAAGCAGTAGAGGGGTTAGCATATGACCCCAGAGTCCACCTGGACTGTTCATTTCCGCTTAGGTCCATGATGGAGAAAGGGAGATGATGTAAAATAGAAGAAACATATTTTTATTTATTTAATTAATTTATTTTATTTTCGAAATAAATAAATTAAAATAAAATAAATAAAAATGGGTGAAGAATTTCGAAAAAATGAGGAGAGAGAAAGTGGTTAGGAAGTTTTGAAAAAGATATGAATTTAAAAAAAAAATCTGAATTTTTAAAAATAATTTTCGAAAATTTGTTTTAAAATAGAGGGGGAAGATATTTTTGAATTTAAGGAGGAGAGAGAAAAACAATAAAATAGCACAAGATTTAAAATTTTTAGATCTAATGCTCCTTGTTTTCGAAAATTTTGGAGAAAAAAACACCAAGGAACACCAAACATAAAAATTTTAAGATCAAGACACAAGGAAAAACTCAAGAACACTTTGAAGATTCACAAGAACACAAAAACATGAATAAGGAACACCAAACTTAAAATTTTTAAAAAACCAAAATAAAATTTTCGAAAACCACAGAAAAATTAACAAGAAAACACCAAACTTAAAGTTTGGCACAAGATTTAATCAAGGAAAAATTATTTTTGAAAAAGATCTTTAATAGAACTGGTGCCCAATCATCAAGAACATAAACCAACACTCTAGCCAATTGGGCAATAAATGTAACACTTGTTTTGAAGAAGGATATATTTTTTTTGAAAACTAATATTTTGAAAAGGCATAAGAAAAACAAGAAAAGAAACAGAACAAGAAAAATTAAAGATCAAACAAGAAAAATAATATTTTTGAAAAATTTTTGAAAAATTTTTGAAAAGAAAATAAAAGACTCTGACCCAAAAGACAAAAATTTCCTAATCTAAGCAACAAGATTCACCGTCAGTTATTCAAACTCAAACAGTCCCCGGCAACGGCGCCAAAAACTTGGTGCACGAAATTGGAAATCACAATTCTTCACAAATTCGTACCACTAACCAGCAAGTGCACTGGGTCGTCCAAGTAATACCTTACGTGAGTAAGGGTCGATCCCACGGAGATTGTTGACTTGAAGCAAGCTATGGTTATCTTGTAACTCTCAGTCAGGAAAACAATAAAACAATTCACTTATCAAATTTGATTGCAAGGGATAACAGAGCATGAAATAAATACTTGTTATGCAGTAATGGAGAATGTGTTGGAGTTTTGGAGATGCTTTGTCTTCTGAATCTCTGCTTTCCTCTGTCTTCTTGTTCACGCACGCACGTCCTCGTATGGCAAGCTGTGTGTTGGTGGATCACCGTTGTCAATGGCTACCATCCATCCTTCCAGTGAAAATGGTCCAGGTGCGCTGTCACCGCACGGCTAATCATCTGTAGGTTCTCGATCATACCGGAATATGATTCGCTATCCTTTTGCGTCTGTCACTATGCCCAGCACTCACGAGTTTGAAGCTCGTCACAGTCATCCAATCCTAGAATCCTACTATGAATACCACAGACCAGGTTTAGATTTTCCAGATTCTCAAGGATGCAGCCAATGGATTCTAGCTTATACCACGGAGATTCCGATTAAGGAATCTAAGAGATACTCATTCAATCTAATGTAGAACGGAGGTGGTTGTCAGGTACACGTTCATAGGTTGAGAATGGTGATGAGTGTCACGGATCATCACATTCATCATGAATAGGCGCGAATGAACATCTTAGATAGGAACAAGCGTGATTGAATAGAAAACAGAAATACTTGCATTAATTTATCAGGACACAGCAGAGCTCCTCACCCCCAACAATGGAGTTTAGAGACTCATGCCGTCAGAGATTACAAAGTTCAGATCTAAAATGTCATGAGATACAAAATAAATCTCTAAAAGTTGTTTAAATATTAAACTAGTAACCTAGGTTTACAAGAAATAAGTAAACTATGATAGATGGTGTAGAAATCTACTTCTGGGGCCCACTTGGTGTGTGCTGGGACTGAGATTAAAGCTTCTCACGTGCATAGGGCTGTTTTGGGCGTTCAACGCCAGCTTTGGATCCTTTTCTAGCGTTGAACTCCAACTTATAACTTGTTTCTGGCGCTGGACGCCAGACTACAGCATGGAACTGGCGTTGAACGCCAGTTTCAGTCGTCTATCCTTGAACAAAGTATGGACTATTATATATTGCTGGAAAGTCCTAGATGTCTACTTTCCAACGCAATTGGAAGCACGCCATTTGGACTCCTGTAGCTCCAGAAATTCCTTTTTGAGTGCAGAGAGGTCAGAATCCAACAGCATCAGCAATCCTTTTTCAGCCTGAATCAGATTTTTGCTCAGCTCCCTCAATTTCAGCCAGAAAATACCTGAAATTACAGAAAAATACACAAACTCATAGTAAAGTCCAGAAATATAAATTTTTCCTAGGAACTAATGAAAATAAACTAAAAACCAACTAAAACATACTAAAAATTATATGAAATTATCCCCAAAAACGTATAAAATATCCGCTCATCAGTTATTTGCAACCATTTCAATGAGTTCCTGGGCTTCTTCAGGCGTCTTCTTCAGATGAAGAGATCCACCAGCAGAGTTGTCTAATGACATCTTGGACAGTTCAGACAGACCATCATAGAATATGCATATGATGCTCCATTCAGAAAGCATGCCAGAAGGACACCTTCTTATCAATTGCTTGTATCTTTCCCAAGCTTCATAGAGGGATTTGCCTTCCTTCTGTCTGAAGGTCTGGACTTCCACTCTAAGCTTACTCAATTTTTGAGGTGGAAAGAACTTTGCCAAGAAGGCATTGACCAGCTTTTCCCAAGAGTTCAGGCTTTCTTTAGGTTGTGAGTCCAACCATGTCCTAGCTCTGTCTCTAACAGCAAAAGGGAAGAGCATAAGTCTATAGACCTCAGGGTGAACCCCATGGGTCTTAACAGTGTCACAGATTTGCAAGAATTCAGCTAAAAACTGATGAGGATCTTCCAATGGAAGTCCATGATACTTGTAATTCTGCTGCATTAAAGAAACTAATTGAGGCTTAAGCTCAAAGTTGTTTGCTCCAATTGCAGGAATTGAGATGCTCCTTCCACAGAAGTCAAAAGAAGGTGCAATGAAGTCCCCAAGCATCTTCCTTGCATTGTTGACATTGTTGTTATTTTCGGCCGCCATGTCTTCTTCTCTTTTGAAAATTTTTGTTAGGTCCTCTCCAGAGAGTTGTGCTTTATCTTCTCTTAGCTTTCTCTTTAAGGTCCTTTCAGGTTCAGGATCAGCTTCAACAAGAATGCCTTTGTCCTTGTTCCTGCTCATATGAAAGAGAAGAGAACAAGAAAGTATGGAATCCTCTATGTCATAGTATAGAGATTCCTTGCGGTGTCAGAGGAAAAGAAGAATAGAAGGATGATGTAGAGAGGAGAATTCGAACTTATAGAGAGGGAGTGAGTCCGAATTGCTAAAAGAGGGGGAGTGTTAATCCTTAAATAGAAAAAGGTGAGGAGGGAGAAGAATTTTTGAAAACAAATTTTTAAATAAAACTAAAATTTTAAAATAATTAAAAAGAATTTTGAAAAAGTGGTTGATGGTTTTTCGAAAATCAAAAGTGAGAAAGTGGTTAGGTGAGTTTGAAAAAGATATGATTGAAATAGAAAACTTTTAAAATCAAACAAAAAGTCAAGTAGTTAATTTGAAAAGATTTTGAAATCAGTAATTAAGAAGATATGATTGAAAAATATTTTTGAAAACAAATTTTTAAATAAAACTAAAATTTTAAAATAATTAAAAAGAATTTTGAAAAAGTGGTTGATGGTTTTTCGAAAATCAAAAGTGAGAAAGTGGTTAGGTGAGTTTGAAAAAGATATGATTGAAATAGAAAACTTTTAAAATCAAACAAAAAGTCAAGTAGTTAATTTGAAAAGATTTTGAAATCAGTAATTAAGAAGATATGATTGAAAAATATTTTGAAAAAGATGTGGTTGAGAAGATATGATTAAGAAGATATGATTGAAAAACAAATTAAGAAGATTTGATTTTGAAAATTGAAGTTGATTACTTGACTAACAAGAAACCAAAAGATATGATTTTAAAATTTTAAGTTTGAACCTTTCTTAATAGGCAAGTAACAACTTGAGATTTTTGTATCAATCATATTAAATGTTAGCATTAATTTTGAAAAATGTGAAATAAAAATAAGAAAAAGATTTTGAAAATCAATTTGGAATTTTCAAAAATATTAAAAAGAAAATTAAAAAAGGTTTGATTTTTGAAAAAGATATGATTTGAAAAAGATTTGAATTAAAAACTAACTTGCCTCCTTTGTGTTGTCCTGGCGTTAAACGCCCAGAATGGTATCCATTCTGGCGTTTAACGCCCAAAATACTACCCTTTTGGACGTTTAAAGCCCAGCCAGGTACCCTGGCTGGCGTTTAAACGCTAGTTTTCCTTCCTTACTGGGCGTTTTGAACGCCCAACTTTTTCTCTGTAATTCCTCTGCTGTATGTTCTGAATCTTCAATTCTCTGTATTATTAACTTAAAATGACATAATTTTGAAATTTTTTTTTTAAATTTTTAATGATGAAAAACAATAAAATGAAACTAATCATGGAAAACTAAGATCAGATAAGCAATGCATGCAAGACACCAAACATAGAAATTTTTATATTAGAGACACTAACAAATTGAGAATGCACATGAGAAACAACAAAAGACACAAAACAAGAGAATTTAAAGATCAGACCCAAGAAAATCATCAAGAACAACTTGAAGATCGATGAAAAACATAATGTATATATTCGAAAAATGCAAGAAAATTAAAAATATGCAAGACACCAAACTTAAAAATAGACACTAGACTAAAACAAAAAACACAAAATTTTTGGTTTTTATGATTTTATAAATTTTTTTTGTATTTTTTTCAAAAATTATTTGGAAAAAGAAAATAAGGAATTCAAAATTCTTAATGAGAATTCCAGAATCATGCAATGTTAGTCTAAGACCCCGGTCCAGGAATTAGACATGGCTTACTAGCCAGCCAAGCTTTCAGTGAAAGCTTTGGTCCAAAACACTAGACATGGCCAATGGGCAGCCAAGCTTTAGCAGATCATTACATTCAATAGCAAGATTGATAGAAATCAACAAGCTCTTGTGATGATAAGTTGAAATCTCGGTCCAAAAGATTAGACATGGCGTCACAACCAGCTAGACTTCAACAGATCATCATGAAACTCTAGAATTCATTCTAAAACTTCTGAAAAAATTATTCGAAAATAAAATAAAAAAATAAAAGCTTAAAATAAGTAAATTACCTAATCTGAGCAACAAGATGAACCGTCAGTTGTCCAAACTCGAACAATCCCCGGCAACGGCGCCAAAATCTTGGTACATGACTCCGTGCAGCTGACCAGCAAGTGCACTGGGTCGTCCAAGTAATACCTTACGTGAGTAAGGGTCGATGCCACGGAGATTGTCGGCTTGAAGTAAGCTATGGTCATCTTGTGAATCTCAGTCAGGCGGATTCAAATGGTTATAGGATTTTGATAATTAAAATATAATTAAAACAGAAAATAAGATAGAAATACTTATGTAATTCATTGGTGGGATTTCAGATAAGCGTATGAAGATGCTTTATTCCTTCTAAACCTCTGCTTTTCTATTGCCTTCATCCAATCATTCATACTCCTTTCCATGGCAAGCTGTATGTTGGGGGATCACCGTTGTCAATGGCTACCGTCCGTCCTCTCGGTGAAAATGGTCCAAATGCGCTGTCACCACACAGCTAATCATCTGTCCGTTCTCACTCATGTTGGAATAGGATCCATTGATCCTTTTGTGTCTGTCACTACGTCCAACACTCGCGAGTTTGAAGCTCGTCACAGTCATCCCATCCTAGATCCTACTCGGAATACCACAGACAAGGTTTTAACTTTCTGGATCTCAAGAATGCTGCCAATTGATTCTAGCTTATACCACGAAGACTCTGATCTCGAGGCTAAGAGATATGCATTCAAGCTCATTTTCATGTAGAACGGAAGTGGTTGTCAGACACACGTTCATAGGTGAGAATGGTGATGAGTGTCACATAATCATCACATTCATCATGTTCTTGTGTGCAAATGAATATCTTAGAACAAGAATAAGCTTGAATTGGATAGAAAAACAGTAGTAATTGCATTAATTCATGAAGAACAGCAGGACTCCAAACCTTGATCTATAGGGTGTAGAAACTCCACCGTTGAAAATACATAAGTGAAAATAGGGTAGACATGGCCGAGTGGCCAGCCTCCCATGGAGGTCTCAGAACGTAAAAGTTACATAATGTGTTCCAGAGATCCTGAGATGAAAATACAATAGTAAAAGGTCCTATTTATAATGAACTAGTAACCTAGGATTTACAAAAATGAGTAAATGATGTAGAAATCCACTTTTGGGGCCCACTTGGTGTGTGCTTGGGCTGTTCCTGGAGTTAAACGCCAGCTTTTGTGCCAGTTTGGGCGTTTAACTCCAATTCTGGTGCCAGTTTGGGCGTTTTACGCCAGAAATTTTAGGCTGACTTTGAACGCCGGTTTGGGCCATCAAATCTCGGGCAAAGTATGGACTATTATATATTTCTGGAAAGTCCAGGATGTCTAATTTCGAACGCAATTAAGATCGCGCCAATTAGGCTTTTGTAGCTCCAGAAAATCTACTTCGAGTGTAGAGAGGTCAGAATTCAACAGCATCTGCAGTCCTTTTTCAGCCTCTGAATAAGATTTTTGCTCAGGTCCCTCAATTTCAGCCAGAAAATACTTGAAATCATAGAAAAACACACAAACTCATAGTAAAGTCCAAAAATGTGATTTTTATTTAAAAACTAATAAAAATATGTTGAAAAGTAGCTAAATCATACTAAAAACTACCTAAAATTGGTGCCAAAAAGCGTATAAATTATCCGCTCATCGACTGCGTTATCGAGCTTGCCTCAAAAAAGGTTCTAGCTTAAAGATGACATAATAATAATAAAGATTGAGACACTTGATGATATATCAGAGGTTCTCCCCTTACTAATCTTTCGGAGAAATCTGTACTTTCAGAAAAGATCTCGCGTACTCGAAAACCGGGATTGTTACTGAGAATAGTCTTCACAAGAAGTTCAGTCATACCACACACTGTGAGCTGGATCCTATCTTTGGAGCATGTTGAATTAATTCATGAGAAAACAAGAAGGAAGTTTACAATGAGGAGTAAAGATATGAGCCCCTATGAACCTCCGTAAAGGAGCAGTCCGTCAGCTAATGACGGTAAAGATTTACTTTCTTTTGTTCTATTTCAGTTATTTTATTTTGATTTCATATAATTTTTTTCATAATGATTTTTATAGTTTTCCTCATTTTTCTAATATTTGTGATCATGTATAGCACTCAGAATAAGAAAAGGGATGCGTAGAAGGAAAATAGCACACTGGTGCACGAATTGTGAATCACACTTTTCACAACTCGTACCACTAACCAGCAAGTGCACTGGGTCGTCCAAGTAATACCTTACGTGAGTAAGGGTCGAATCCCACGGAGATTGTTGGTTTGAAGCAATCTATGGTTATCTTGCAATTCTTAGTCAGGAAATCAATTATATTTATTAGTTGAATTGCGAATAAACAAGAGAGCATGGATTAAAGGTTACTTGTTATGCAGTAATGGAGAATATGTTGGAGTTTTGGAGATGCTTTGTCTTCTGAATCTCTGCTTTCCTCTATCTTTTGATTCACGCATGCACGTCCTCCTATGGCAAGCTGTGTGTTGGTGGATCACCGTTGTCAATGGCTACCATCCACCCTTCCAGTGAAAAGGGTCCAGGTGCACTGTCACCGCACGGCTAATCATCTGCAGGTTCTAAGTCGTACCGGAATAGGATTTACTATCCTTTTGCGTCTGTCACTACGCACAACACTCGCGAGTTTGAAGTTCGTCACAGCCATCCAATCCCAGAATCCTACTCGGAATACCACAGACAAGGTTTAGACTTTCCGGATTCTCATGAATGCCGCCATCAATCTAGCTTATACCACGAAGATTCCGATTAAGAGATCTAAGAGATATTCATTCATTCTATAGTGGAACGTAAGTGGTTGTCAGGCACGCGTTCGTGGAGGAATGATGATGATTGTCACGTTCATCACATTCATATTAAAGTGCAAATGAATATCTTAGATAGGAACACGCATGTTTGAATGGAAAACAGAAATACTTGCATTAATTCATCGAGACACAGCAGAGCTCCTCACCCCCAACAATGGAGTTTAGAGACTCATGCCGTTAAAAGGTACAAAGTTCAGATCTAAAATGTCATGAGATCCAAAATAAATCTCTAAAAGTTGTTTAAATACTAAACTGGTAACCTAGGTTTACAGAAAATGAGTAGACTATGACAGATAGTGCAGAAATCCACTTCTGGGGCCCACTTGGTGTGTGCTGGGGCTGAGACTAAAGCTTCTCACGTGCCTGGGCTGTTTTGGGTGTTCAACGCCAGGTTGTAACCTGTTTCTGGCGTTGAACTCCACTTTGTAACTTGTTTCTGGCGCTGGACGCCAGACAGCAGCCTAGAACTGGCGTTGAACGCCAGTTTACGTCGTCTATCCTTGAGCAAAGTATGGACTATTATATATTGCTAGAAAGCCTGGATGTCTACGTTCCAACGCAATTGAAAGTGCGCCATTTGGACTCCTGTAGCTCCAGAAATCCTATTTTGAGTGTAGAGAGGTCAGAATCTAACAGCATCAGCATTCCTTTTTCAGCCTGAATCAGATTTTTGCTTAGCTCCCTCAATTTCAGCCAGAAAATACCTGAAATTATAGAAAAATACACAAACTCATAGTAAAGTCCAGAAATATGAATTTTTCCTAGAAACTAATGAGAATAAACTAAAAACTAACTAAATATACTAAAATCTATATGAAATTAACCCCAAAAAGCGTATAAAATATCCGCTCATCACCACACCAAACTTGAACTGTTGCTTGTCCTCAAGCAACTAGACAAATAAATAAGACTAATAAGTCAAGAAACAATAATATCTCAGAGTTTAGAGTGAAGCTCAGATTTTAATTAGATGAGCGGACTAGTAGCTTTTGCTTCCGAAAGTTTTGCATCTCACTTTATCCATTGAAGCTCAGAGTGATTGGCATCTATAGAACTTAGAATTCAGATAGTGTTATTGATTCTCCTATTTCAGTATGATGATTCTTGAACACAGCTACTTTATGAGTCTTGGCCGTGGCCCTAAGCTCTTTGTTTTCCAGTATTACCACCAGATACATAAATGCCACAGACACATATTGGGTGAACCCATTTAGATTGTGACTCAGCTTTGCTAAAGTCCCAATTAGAGGTGTCCATGGTTCTTAAGCACACTCTTTTTTTGCTTTGGACCTTGACTTTAATCGCTCAGTCTCAGTTTTCACTTGAACCTTCCGCCACAAGCACATGGCTAGGGACAGCTTGGTTTTAGCCGCTTAGGCCAGGATTTTATTCCTTTAGGCCCTCCTATCCACTGATGCTCAAAGCCTTGGATCCATTTATTACCCTTGCCTTTTGGTTTAAGAGATTTTGGCTTTTTCTTCTTGCTTTCTTTTTCTCTTTTTTTTTTCTGCAAGCTTTGTTCTTTGCTGCTTTTTCTTGTTTCAAGAATCATTTTTGTGATTTTTCAGATTATCAATAACATGTCTCATGTTCATCATTCTTTCAAGAGCCAACATATTTAACAGTCTTAAAACAAATTCAAAAGACATATGCACTGTTCAAGCATTATTCAGAAGAAGAAAGCATTGCCACCACATGTTACTAATATAATTTTTCTTATTAAAAATCGAATTTTATTGCTCTTATTCAAAAGATCTACTATTTTATTCATGTTTGCTGATGATGAGAAAAATAGACTATAACTTAATTGGAGATAAAATCAAATAGACACTAATTATACTATATGACTCCAAGGTAAACTCCTATAACGACAACTATCAAGAGTTAAAGCAGAAATTGGAATTTAACAACTTTGTTATGGGAGATGTTCTGGATCTGTGGGGT
>NC_092052.1:116818960-116887397 GCF_003086295.3 Arachis hypogaea | reverse complement strand
TAAGAAGGTATTTGCTCAAGTGCCTCTGCAAATGGAATCTTTATTTCAAGCGTCCTGAGATAATCTGCAAAGCGAGCAAATTGCTTATCCTACTCCTCTTGGCGAGTTTTTGAGGATAAGGTATCTTGGCTTTATATTCCTCAACCTTAGTTGCTGTAAGTTTATTTCCTACAGAAGTGGTTGAAGAAGCCTTTTTAGATGGGTTGTTATCAGCACTTGTGTGTGTCTGATCCCTTACTGGCAATTGAGTGCCAGAGTTAGAGCTGGAGTGACGTTAGACGCCAGCTCCTCATCTATTCCTGGCGTTGAACGCCAGACCTGTGCCTCTTTTGGGCATTCAACGCCAGATCCTTGCTTGTTTCTGGCGTTGAACGCCAGTCCTGAGCATGGTCTGGCATTCAGCGCCAGCCTTCCATCCAATTTCTGGCGTTTTAGCGCCAGAATTATTTTTCCCTGGGCTCTTACTGTCCTCGGATGGATTTTGGGTGGTTTGCTTATTTCTTGGTTTCCTGCTGCTTGAAGTGGGGTATTTAGTGCTTTCCCACTTCTTAATTGAACTGCTTGGCATTCTTCTGTTATTTGTTTTGACAGCTGCTGCTTGTTTGCTTTAATTGTACTTCCATGTTTATATTAGCCATCCTTGTCTCTTGTAGTTTATCCTTGAATTCAGCTAACTGCTTTGTTAGAAAATCCAATTGCTGATTGAATTCAGCAACTTGCTCTGCAGGATTGAGTTCAGCAGTTACTGTTTTAGCCTCTTCTTTCATGGAAGGGTCACTGCTTAGGTGCAGATGCTGATTTCTAGCAACTGTATCAATGAGCTCTTGAGCTTCTTCAATTGTCTTTCTCATGTGGATAGATCCACCAGCTGAGTAATCCAGAGAGATCTGAGCTCTTTCTGTAAGCCCATAATAGAAGATGTCTAACTGAACCCACTCTGAAAACATTTCAGAGGGGCATTTTCGTAGCATCTCTCTGTATCTCTCCCAGACATCATAAAGAGATTCATTATCTCCTTGTTTAAAGCCTTGGATGTCCAGCCTTAGCTGTGTCATCCGTTTTGGAGGAAGTATTGATTCAGGAATTTTTCTGTCAGCTGTTTCCATGTCCTTAGGCTAGCCTTAGGTTGGTTATTTAACCATCTCTTGGCTTGGTCTTTTACAGCAAATGGAAACAGTAATAGCCTGTAGACATCCTGATCTACCTCCTTATCATGTACTGTGTCAGCAATTTGTAAAAACTGTGCCAGAAACTCTGTAGGTTCTTCCTGTGGAAGACCGGAATACTGGCAATTTTGCTGCACCATGATAATGAGCTGAGGATTCAGCTCAAAGCTACTGACTCCAATGGAGGGTATGCAGATACTGCTCCCATATGAAGCAGTAGAGGGGTTAGCATATGACCCCAGAGTCCACCTGGACTGTTCATTTCCGCTTAGGTCCATGATGGAGAAAGGGAGATGATGTAAAATAGAAGAAACATATTTTTATTTATTTAATTAATTTATTTTATTTCGAAATAAATAAATTAAAATAAAATAAATAAAAATGGGTGAAGAATTTCGAAAAAATGAGGAGAGAGAAAGTGGTTAGGAAGTTTTGAAAAAGATATGAATTTAAAAAAAAAATCTGAATTTTAAAAATAATTTTCGAAAATTTGTTTTAAAATAGAGGGGAAGATATTTTTGAATTTAAGGAGGAGAGAGAAAAACAATAAAATAGCACAAGATTTAAAATTTTTAGATCTAATGCTCCTTGTTTTCGAAAATTTTGGAGAAAAAAACACCAAGGAACACCAAACATAAAAATTTTAAGATCAAGACACAAGGAAAAACTCAAGAACACTTTGAAGATTCACAAGAACACAAAAACATGAATAAGGAACACCAAACTTAAAATTTTTAAAAAACCAAAATAAAATTTTCGAAAACCACAGAAAAATTAACAAGAAAACACCAAACTTAAAGTTTGGCACAAGATTTAATCAAGGAAAAATTATTTTTGAAAAAGATCTTTAATAGAACTGGTGCCCAATCATCAAGAACATAAACCAACACTCTAGCCAATTGGGCAATAAATGTAACACTTGTTTTGAAGAAGGATATATTTTTTTGAAAACTAATATTTTGAAAAGGCATAAGAAAAACAAGAAAAGAAACAGAACAAGAAAAATTAAAGATCAAACAAGAAAAATAATATTTTTGAAAAATTTTTGAAAATTTTTGAAAAGAAAATAAAAGACTCTGACCCAAAAGACAAAATTTCCTAATCTAAGCAACAAGATTCACCGTCAGTTATTCAAACTCAAACAGTCCCCGGCAACGGCGCCAAAAACTTGGTGCACGAAATTGGAAATCACAATTCTTCACAAATTCGTACCACTAACCAGCAAGTGCACTGGGTCGTCCAAGTAATACCTTACGTGAGTAAGGGTCGATCCCACGGAGATTGTTGACTTGAAGCAAGCTATGGTTATCTTGTAACTCTCAGTCAGGAAAACAATAAAACAATTCACTTATCAAATTTGATTGCAAGGGATAACAGAGCATGAAATAAATACTTGTTATGCAGTAATGGAGAATGTGTTGGAGTTTTGGAGATGCTTTGTCTTCTGAATCTCTGCTTTCCTCTGTCTTCTTGTTCACGCACGCACGTCCTCGTATGGCAAGCTGTGTGTTGGTGGATCACCGTTGTCAATGGCTACCATCCATCCTTCCAGTGAAAATGGTCCAGGTGCGCTGTCACCGCACGGCTAATCATCTGTAGGTTCTCGATCATACCGGAATATGATTCGCTATCCTTTTGCGTCTGTCACTATGCCCAGCACTCACGAGTTTGAAGCTCGTCACAGTCATCCAATCCTAGAATCCTACTATGAATACCACAGACCAGGTTTAGATTTTCCAGATTCTCAAGGATGCAGCCAATGGATTCTAGCTTATACCACGGAGATTCCGATTAAGGAATCTAAGAGATACTCATTCAATCTAATGTAGAACGGAGGTGGTTGTCAGGTACACGTTCATAGGTTGAGAATGGTGATGAGTGTCACGGATCATCACATTCATCATGAATAGGCGCGAATGAACATCTTAGATAGGAACAAGCGTGATTGAATAGAAAACAGAAATACTTGCATTAATTTATCAGGACACAGCAGAGCTCCTCACCCCCAACAATGGAGTTTAGAGACTCATGCCGTCAGAGATTACAAAGTTCAGATCTAAAATGTCATGAGATACAAAATAAATCTCTAAAAGTTGTTTAAATATTAAACTAGTAACCTAGGTTTACAAGAAATAAGTAAACTATGATAGATGGTGTAGAAATCTACTTCTGGGGCCCACTTGGTGTGTGCTGGGACTGAGATTAAAGCTTCTCACGTGCATAGGGCTGTTTTGGGCGTTCAACGCCAGCTTTGGATCCTTTTCTAGCGTTGAACTCCAACTTATAACTTGTTTCTGGCGCTGGACGCCAGACTACAGCATGGAACTGGCGTTGAACGCCAGTTTCAGTCGTCTATCCTTGAACAAAGTATGGACTATTATATATTGCTGGAAAGTCCTAGATGTCTACTTTCCAACGCAATTGGAAGCACGCCATTTGGACTCCTGTAGCTCCAGAAATTCCTTTTGAGTGCAGAGAGGTCAGAATCCAACAGCATCAGCAATCCTTTTTCAGCCTGAATCAGATTTTTGCTCAGCTCCCTCAATTTCAGCCAGAAAATACCTGAAATTACAGAAAAATACACAAACTCATAGTAAAGTCCAGAAATATAAATTTTTCCTAGGAACTAATGAAAATAAACTAAAAACCAACTAAAACATACTAAAAATTATATGAAATTATCCCCAAAAAACGTATAAAATATCCGCTCATCAGTTATTTGCAACCATTTCAATGAGTTCCTGGGCTTCTTCAGGCGTCTTCTTCAGATGAAGAGATCCACCAGCAGAGTTGTCTAATGACATCTTGGACAGTTCAGACAGACCATCATAGAATATGCATATGATGCTCCATTCAGAAAGCATGCCAGAAGGACACCTTCTTATCAATTGCTTGTATCTTTCCCAAGCTTCATAGAGGGATTTGCCTTCCTTCTGTCTGAAGGTCTGGACTTCCACTCTAAGCTTACTCAATTTTTGAGGTGGAAAGAACTTTGCCAAGAAGGCATTGACCAGCTTTTCCCAAGAGTTCAGGCTTTCTTTAGGTTGTGAGTCCAACCATGTCCTAGCTCTGTCTCTAACAGCAAAAGGGAAGAGCATAAGTCTATAGACCTCAGGGTGAACCCCATGGGTCTTAACAGTGTCACAGATTTGCAAGAATTCAGCTAAAAACTGATGAGGATCTTCCAATGGAAGTCCATGATACTTGTAATTCTGCTGCATTAAAGAAACTAATTGAGGCTTAAGCTCAAAGTTGTTTGCTCCAATTGCAGGAATTGAGATGCTCCTTCCACAGAAGTCAAAAGAAGGTGCAATGAAGTCCCCAAGCATCTTCCTTGCATTGTTGACATTGTTGTTATTTTCGGCCGCCATGTCTTCTTCTCTTTTGAAAATTTTTGTTAGGTCCTCTCCAGAGAGTTGTGCTTTATCTTCTCTTAGCTTTCTCTTTAAGGTCCTTTCAGGTTCAGGATCAGCTTCAACAAGAATGCCTTTGTCCTTGTTCCTGCTCATATGAAAGAGAAGAGAACAAGAAAGTATGGAATCCTCTATGTCATAGTATAGAGATTCCTTGCGGTGTCAGAGGAAAAGAAGAATAGAAGGATGATGTAGAGAGGAGAATTCGAACTTATAGAGAGGGAGTGAGTCCGAATTGCTAAAAGAGGGGAGTGTTAATCCTTAAATAGAAAAAGGTGAGGAGGGAGAAGAATTTTTGAAAACAAATTTTAAATAAAACTAAAATTTTAAAATAATTAAAAAGAATTTTGAAAAAGTGGTTGATGGTTTTTCGAAAATCAAAAGTGAGAAAGTGGTTAGGTGAGTTTGAAAAAGATATGATTGAAATAGAAAACTTTTAAAATCAAACAAAAAGTCAAGTAGTTAATTTGAAAAGATTTTGAAATCAGTAATTAAGAAGATATGATTGAAAAATATTTTTGAAAACAAATTTTTAAATAAAACTAAAATTTTAAAATAATTAAAAAGAATTTTGAAAAAGTGGTTGATGGTTTTTCGAAAATCAAAAGTGAGAAAGTGGTTAGGTGAGTTTGAAAAAGATATGATTGAAATAGAAAACTTTTAAAATCAAACAAAAAGTCAAGTAGTTAATTTGAAAAGATTTTGAAATCAGTAATTAAGAAGATATGATTGAAAAATATTTTGAAAAAGATGTGGTTGAGAAGATATGATTAAGAAGATATGATTGAAAAACAAATTAAGAAGATTTGATTTTGAAAATTGAAGTTGATTACTTGACTAACAAGAAACCAAAAGATATGATTTTAAAATTTTAAGTTTGAACCTTTCTTAATAGGCAAGTAACAACTTGAGATTTTTGTATCAATCATATTAAATGTTAGCATTAATTTTGAAAAATGTGAAATAAAAATAAGAAAAAGATTTTGAAAATCAATTTGGAATTTTCAAAAATATTAAAAAGAAAATTAAAAAAGGTTTGATTTTTGAAAAAGATATGATTTGAAAAAGATTTGAATTAAAAACTAACTTGCCTCCTTTGTGTTGTCCTGGCGTTAAACGCCCAGAATGGTATCCATTCTGGCGTTTAACGCCCAAAATACTACCCTTTTGGACGTTTAAAGCCCAGCCAGGTACCCTGGCTGGCGTTTAAACGCTAGTTTTCCTTCCTTACTGGGCGTTTTGAACGCCCAACTTTTTCTCTGTAATTCCTCTGCTGTATGTTCTGAATCTTCAATTCTCTGTATTATTAACTTAAAATGACATAATTTTGAAATTTTTTTTTTAAATTTTTAATGATGAAAAACAATAAAATGAAACTAATCATGGAAAACTAAGATCAGATAAGCAATGCATGCAAGACACCAAACATAGAAATTTTTATATTAGAGACACTAACAAATTGAGAATGCACATGAGAAACAACAAAAGACACAAAACAAGAGAATTTAAAGATCAGACCCAAGAAAATCATCAAGAACAACTTGAAGATCGATGAAAAACATAATGTATATATTCGAAAAATGCAAGAAAATTAAAAATATGCAAGACACCAAACTTAAAAATAGACACTAGACTAAAACAAAAACACAAAATTTTTGGTTTTTATGATTTTATAAATTTTTTTTGTATTTTTTTCAAAAATTATTTGGAAAAAGAAAATAAGGAATTCAAAATTCTTAATGAGAATTCCAGAATCATGCAATGTTAGTCTAAGACCCCGGTCCAGGAATTAGACATGGCTTACTAGCCAGCCAAGCTTTCAGTGAAAGCTTTGGTCCAAAACACTAGACATGGCCAATGGGCAGCCAAGCTTTAGCAGATCATTACATTCAATAGCAAGATTGATAGAAATCAACAAGCTCTTGTGATGATAAGTTGAAATCTCGGTCCAAAAGATTAGACATGGCGTCACAACCAGCTAGACTTCAACAGATCATCATGAAACTCTAGAATTCATTCTAAAACTTCTGAAAAAAATTATTCGAAAATAAAATAAAAAAATAAAAGCTTAAAATAAGTAAATTACCTAATCTGAGCAACAAGATGAACCGTCAGTTGTCCAAACTCGAACAATCCCCGGCAACGGCGCCAAAATCTTGGTACATGACTCCGTGCAGCTGACCAGCAAGTGCACTGGGTCGTCCAAGTAATACCTTACGTGAGTAAGGGTCGATGCCACGGAGATTGTCGGCTTGAAGTAAGCTATGGTCATCTTGTGAATCTCAGTCAGGCGGATTCAAATGGTTATAGGATTTTGATAATTAAAATATAATTAAAACAGAAAATAAGATAGAAATACTTATGTAATTCATTGGTGGGATTTCAGATAAGCGTATGAAGATGCTTTATTCCTTCTAAACCTCTGCTTTTCTATTGCCTTCATCCAATCATTCATACTCCTTTCCATGGCAAGCTGTATGTTGGGGGATCACCGTTGTCAATGGCTACCGTCCGTCCTCTCGGTGAAAATGGTCCAAATGCGCTGTCACCACACAGCTAATCATCTGTCCGTTCTCACTCATGTTGGAATAGGATCCATTGATCCTTTTGTGTCTGTCACTACGTCCAACACTCGCGAGTTTGAAGCTCGTCACAGTCATCCCATCCTAGATCCTACTCGGAATACCACAGACAAGGTTTTAACTTTCTGGATCTCAAGAATGCTGCCAATTGATTCTAGCTTATACCACGAAGACTCTGATCTCGAGGCTAAGAGATATGCATTCAAGCTCATTTTCATGTAGAACGGAAGTGGTTGTCAGACACACGTTCATAGGTGAGAATGGTGATGAGTGTCACATAATCATCACATTCATCATGTTCTTGTGTGCAAATGAATATCTTAGAACAAGAATAAGCTTGAATTGGATAGAAAAACAGTAGTAATTGCATTAATTCATGAAGAACAGCAGGACTCCAAACCTTGATCTATAGGGTGTAGAAACTCCACCGTTGAAAATACATAAGTGAAAATAGGGTAGACATGGCCGAGTGGCCAGCCTCCCATGGAGGTCTCAGAACGTAAAAGTTACATAATGTGTTCCAGAGATCCTGAGATGAAAATACAATAGTAAAAGGTCCTATTTATAATGAACTAGTAACCTAGGATTTACAAAAATGAGTAAATGATGTAGAAATCCACTTTTGGGGCCCACTTGGTGTGTGCTTGGGCTGTTCCTGGAGTTAAACGCCAGCTTTTGTGCCAGTTTGGGCGTTTAACTCCAATTCTGGTGCCAGTTTGGGCGTTTTACGCCAGAAATTTTAGGCTGACTTTGAACGCCGGTTTGGGCCATCAAATCTCGGGCAAAGTATGGACTATTATATATTTCTGGAAAGTCCAGGATGTCTAATTTCGAACGCAATTAAGATCGCGCCAATTAGGCTTTTGTAGCTCCAGAAAATCTACTTCGAGTGTAGAGAGGTCAGAATTCAACAGCATCTGCAGTCCTTTTTCAGCCTCTGAATAAGATTTTTGCTCAGGTCCCTCAATTTCAGCCAGAAAATACTTGAAATCATAGAAAAACACACAAACTCATAGTAAAGTCCAAAAATGTGATTTTTATTTAAAAACTAATAAAAATATGTTGAAAAGTAGCTAAATCATACTAAAAACTACCTAAAATTGGTGCCAAAAAGCGTATAAATTATCCGCTCATCGACTGCGTTATCGAGCTTGCCTCAAAAAAGGTTCTAGCTTAAAGATGACATAATAATAATAAAGATTGAGACACTTGATGATATATCAGAGGTTCTCCCCTTACTAATCTTTCGGAGAAATCTGTACTTTCAGAAAAGATCTCGCGTACTCGAAAACCGGGATTGTTACTGAGAATAGTCTTCACAAGAAGTTCAGTCATACCACACACTGTGAGCTGGATCCTATCTTTGGAGCATGTTGAATTAATTCATGAGAAAACAAGAAGGAAGTTTACAATGAGGAGTAAAGATATGAGCCCCTATGAACCTCCGTAAAGGAGCAGTCCGTCAGCTAATGACGGTAAAGATTTACTTTCTTTTGTTCTATTTCAGTTATTTTATTTTGATTTCATATAATTTTTTTCATAATGATTTTTATAGTTTTCCTCATTTTTCTAATATTTGTGATCATGTATAGCACTCAGAATAAGAAAAGGGATGCGTAGAAGGAAAATAGCACACTGGTGCACGAATTGTGAATCACACTTTTCACAACTCGTACCACTAACCAGCAAGTGCACTGGGTCGTCCAAGTAATACCTTACGTGAGTAAGGGTCGAATCCCACGGAGATTGTTGGTTTGAAGCAATCTATGGTTATCTTGCAATTCTTAGTCAGGAAATCAATTATATTTATTAGTTGAATTGCGAATAAACAAGAGAGCATGGATTAAAGGTTACTTGTTATGCAGTAATGGAGAATATGTTGGAGTTTTGGAGATGCTTTGTCTTCTGAATCTCTGCTTTCCTCTATCTTTTGATTCACGCATGCACGTCCTCCTATGGCAAGCTGTGTGTTGGTGGATCACCGTTGTCAATGGCTACCATCCACCCTTCCAGTGAAAAGGGTCCAGGTGCACTGTCACCGCACGGCTAATCATCTGCAGGTTCTAAGTCGTACCGGAATAGGATTTACTATCCTTTTGCGTCTGTCACTACGCACAACACTCGCGAGTTTGAAGTTCGTCACAGCCATCCAATCCCAGAATCCTACTCGGAATACCACAGACAAGGTTTAGACTTTCCGGATTCTCATGAATGCCGCCATCAATCTAGCTTATACCACGAAGATTCCGATTAAGAGATCTAAGAGATATTCATTCATTCTATAGTGGAACGTAAGTGGTTGTCAGGCACGCGTTCGTGGAGGAATGATGATGATTGTCACGTTCATCACATTCATATTAAAGTGCAAATGAATATCTTAGATAGGAACACGCATGTTTGAATGGAAAACAGAAATACTTGCATTAATTCATCGAGACACAGCAGAGCTCCTCACCCCCAACAATGGAGTTTAGAGACTCATGCCGTTAAAAGGTACAAAGTTCAGATCTAAAATGTCATGAGATCCAAAATAAATCTCTAAAAGTTGTTTAAATACTAAACTGGTAACCTAGGTTTACAGAAAATGAGTAGACTATGACAGATAGTGCAGAAATCCACTTCTGGGGCCCACTTGGTGTGTGCTGGGGCTGAGACTAAAGCTTCTCACGTGCCTGGGCTGTTTTGGGTGTTCAACGCCAGGTTGTAACCTGTTTCTGGCGTTGAACTCCACTTTGTAACTTGTTTCTGGCGCTGGACGCCAGACAGCAGCCTAGAACTGGCGTTGAACGCCAGTTTACGTCGTCTATCCTTGAGCAAAGTATGGACTATTATATATTGCTAGAAAGCCCTGGATGTCTACGTTCCAACGCAATTGAAAGTGCGCCATTTGGACTCCTGTAGCTCCAGAAATCCTATTTTGAGTGTAGAGAGGTCAGAATCTAACAGCATCAGCATTCCTTTTTCAGCCTGAATCAGATTTTTGCTTAGCTCCCTCAATTTCAGCCAGAAAATACCTGAAATTATAGAAAAATACACAAACTCATAGTAAAGTCCAGAAATATGAATTTTTCCTAGAAACTAATGAGAATAAACTAAAAACTAACTAAAATATACTAAAATCTATATGAAATTAACCCCAAAAAGCGTATAAAATATCCGCTCATCACCACACCAAACTTGAACTGTTGCTTGTCCTCAAGCAACTAGACAAATAAAATAGAAGACTAATAAGTCAAGAAACAATAATATCTCAGAGTTTTAGAGTGAAGCTCAGATTTTAATTAGATGAGCGGGACTAGTAGCTTTTTGCTTCCGAACAGTTTTGGCATCTCACTTTATCCATTGAAGCTCAGAGTGATTGGCATCTATAGGAACTTAGAATTCAGATAGTGTTATTGATTCTCCTATTTCAGTATGATGATTCTTGAACACAGCTACTTTATGAGTCTTGGCCGTGGCCCTAAGCTCTTTGTTTTCCAGTATTACCACCAGATACATAAATGCCACAGACACATAATTGGGTGAACCCATTTAGATTGTGACTCAGCTTTGCTAAAGTCCCCAATTAGAGGTGTCCATGGTTCTTAAGCACACTCTTCTTTTTGCTTTGGACCTTGACTTTAATCGCTCAGTCTCAAGTTTTCACTTGACACCTTCACGCCACAAGCACATGGCTAGGGACAGCTTGGTTTAGCCGCTTAGGCCAGGATTTTATTCCTTTAGGCCCTCCTATCCACTGATGCTCAAAGCCTTGGGATCCATTTTATTTACCCTTGCCTTTTGGTTTTAAGAGATTTTGGCTTTTTCTTCTTGCTTTTCTTTTTCTCTTTTTTTTTTCTGCAAGCTTTGTTCTTTGCTGCTTTTTCTTGTTTCAAGAATCATTTTTGTGATTTTTCAGATTATCAATAACATGTCTCATGTTCATCATTCTTTCAAGAGCCAACATATTTAACAGTCTTAAACAACAAATTCAAAAGACATATGCACTGTTCAAGCATTCATTCAGAAGACAGAAAGCATTGCCACCACATGTTACTAATTATAATTTTTCTTATTAAAAACTCGAATTTTATTGCCTCTTATTCAAAAGATCTACTATTTTATTCATGTTTGCTGATGATGAGAAAAATAGACTATAACTTAATTGGAGATAAAATCAAAATAGACACTAATTACTACTATATGACTCCTAAGGTAAACTCCTATAACGACAACTATCACAGAGTTAAAGCAGAAATTGGAATTTAACAACCTTTGTTATGGGAAGTGGATGTTCCTCGGATCTGTGGGGTGCTTGGTCCTTCAAGAGATAACTTCTGGCGCTTCAATTCCCTCAAGTCACGCCCTTGCTCCTCTTGTTCTTTAATCAAATAGCAAAGAATTTGACTTTGTTCCTTCTGTTCTTTTATTATCTGTTCCACAGCTTCTTGCATCTTGGTAATGGATGTTTCAAGATACTCCCAGTATTCAGATTGAGGGATTTCTGGGAGAAATTCCTGTGCTTTCTTCTTGATGAGATCATCCTGTGCTTGTTGTTTTCCATTGATGCTTTAGTGATTGGTTTCTCAACTGAGATATACTCAGTTATTCCCATCCTTACTCCAGCGTCCTTGCAGAGCATAGAAATCAAGCTTGGATAAGCCAACCTAGCATCTTTGGAATTTTTATTTGCAATTTTGTAGAATTCAGTTGAAATCAGTTGATGAACTTCCACTTCTTTTCCCATCATGATGCAATGGATCATCACTGCTCTTCTAATAGTGACTTCAGAACGGTTGCTGGTGGGCAGCAGAGAAAGCCCAATGAAATTCAGCCAGCCTCTTACTACTGGTTTGAGATCTTCTCTTTTGAGTTGATTAGGAACATGATGAGCGGATAATTTATACGCTTTTTGGCATTGTTTTTAGTATGTTTTTAGTAGGATCTAGTTACTTTTAGCGATGTTTTCATTAGTTTTTATGTTAAATTCACATTTCTGGACTTTACTATGAGTTTGTGTGTTTTTCTGTGATTTCAGGTATTTTCTGGCTGAAATTGAGGGACTTGAGCAGAAATCAGATTCAGAGGTTGAAGAAGGATTGCTGATGCTGTTGAATTCTGACCTCCCTGCACTCAAAATGGATTTTCTAGAGCTACAGAACTTAAAATGGCGCGCTTCCAATTGCGTTGGAAAGTAGACATCTAGGGCTTTCCAGCAATATATAATAGTCCATACTTTGGCCAAGAATAGACGATTCAAACTGGCGTTCAACGCCAGCTCTCTGGCCAATTCTAGCGTCCAACACCAGAAAAGGATCCAAAAACAGAGTTGAACGCCAGAAATGGATCAAAACCTGGTGTTCAACTCCACAAATGGCCTCTGCACGTGTAACACTTAAAGCTCAGCCCAAGCACACACCAAGTGGGCCCCGAAAATGAATTTATGCATCAATTACTTACTCATGTAAACCCTAGTAGCTAGTTTATAATAAATAGGACCTTTTACTATTGTATTAGACATCTTTGAATCTTAGGAATCATCTTTGGACGCCTGGTTCTTAGATCAGAGGGGCTGGCCATTCGGCCATGCCTGGACCTTTCACTTATGTATTTTCAAACGGTAGAGTTTCTACACTCCATAGATTAAGGTGTGGAGCTCTGCTGTTCCTCAAAGATTAATGTAAAGTACTACTGTTTTCTATTTAATTCATCTTATTTCGCTTCCAAGATATTCATTCGCACTTCAACCTGAATGTGATGAACGTGACAATCATCATCATTCCCCATGAACGCGTGCCTAACAACCACTTCCGTTGTACCTTCGATTGAATGAGTATCTCTTAGATCTCTTAATCAGAATCTTCGTGGTGTAAGCTAGAATGATGGCGGCATTCAAGAGAATCCGGAAAGTCTAAACCTTATCTGTGGTATTCTGAGTAGGATTCAATGATAGAATGACTGTGACGAGCTTCAAACTTGCGATTGCTGGGCGTAGTGACAGAACGCAAAAGGATAGTAAATCCTATTCCAGCATGATCGAGAACCTCCAGATGATTAGCCATGCAGTGACAGCGCATCGGACCATTTTCACAAGGAGGATGGGATGTAAACCATTGGCAAGGGTGATGCCTCCAGACGATTAGCCGTGCCGTGACAGGGCATTTGGATCATTTTCCCGAGAGAAGACCGAAAGTAGCCATTGACAATGGTGATGCATTACATAAAGCCAGCCATGGAAAGGAGTAAGACTGATTGGATGAAGATAGCAGGAAAGCAGAGGTTCAGAGGAACGAAAGCATCTCTATTCGCTTATCTGAAATTCTCACCAGTGATTTACATAAGTATTTCTATCCCTATTTTATTAATTATTTTCGAAAACCATATTACTACTTTATATCCACCTGACTGAGATTTACAAGGTGACCATAGCTTGCTTCATACCAACAATCTCCGTGGGATTCGACCCTTACTCACGTAAGGTATTACTTGGACGACCCAGTGCACTTGCTGGTCAGTTACACGGAGTTGTGAACCGTGGTCTTGGCATCATGTTTTTGGCACCATTTCCAGGGAAAGAAAGAGCAATGAATTTTACATAATTAAAGTGTAATCACGATTCTGCGTACCAAGTTTTTGGCGCCGTTGCCGGGGATTGTTTGAGTTTGGACAACTGACGGTTCATCTTGTTGCTCAGATTAGGTAACTTTATTTTTGTTTTATTTTCAAAAATTTTTCAAAAATCTTTCAAAAAAAAATTTTTTTCTCCCTTGTTTTCGAAAAAAATTTTAAAATAAAAATGTTTTCAAAAAAATATATTTTTCTTCAGAATTTTTAAGAATGAATTCTAGTGTTTCATGAAGCATGGCTGGCTGTAAAGCCATGTCTAATACGACTGTAGGGCATGTTAGACGTGTCATGTCTGAGTACAGACTAAAGCTTGGCTGGCTATTAAGCCATGCCTGACCCTTTGATTGGAGCTTTAGATCATAAGATTCCTGGAATTCATATTAAAAATTTTGGAATCCTTATTTTTATTTTTCATTATGATTTTCGAAAAAAAATATATAAAATAAAAATCCAAAAAAATCATAAAATCATAAAAATCAAAAATATTTTTGTGTTTCTTGTTTGAGTCATGTTATAAGTTTGGTGTCAATTGCATATGCATCTTGCATTTTTCGAAAATATCATGCATTCATAGTGTTCTTCATGATCTTCAAGTTGTTCTTGGTAAGTCTTCTTGTTTGATCTTGATGTTTTCATGTTTTGTGTCTTTTCTTGTTTTTCATATGCATTTTTCGTTTATTAGAGTCTAAACATGAAAGATTTCTAAGTTTGGTGTCTTGCATGTTTTCTTTGCATATAAAAATTTTCAAAAATATATTCTTGGTGTTCATCTTGACATTCATAGTGTTCTTGGTGTTCATCTTGACATTCATAGCATTCTTGCATGCATTCATTGTTTTGATCTAAAAATTTCATGCATTGCATCATTTTTCTTGTTTTTCTCTCTCATCATAAAAATTCAAAAATCAAAAAAATATCTTCCCTTTTTCTCTCATCAAATTTGAAAATTTGAGTTGACTTTTTCAAAAATTTTTAAAAATCAAGTTGTTTCTTATGAGTCAAATCAAATTTTCAATTTGAAAATCTCATCTTTTTCAAAATCTTTTTCAAAAATCAAATCTTTTTCAAATTTCTTAGTTATTTTCGAAAATTTCAGAAATATTTTTCAAAAATCTTTTTCTTAATTTTACATCATATTTTTGAAAATAACATCACCAATTAATGTTTTGATTCAAAAATTTCAAGTTTGTTACTTACTTGTTAAGAAAGATTCAAACTTTGAGTTCTAGAATCATATCTTGTGATTTCTTGTGAATCAAGTCATTAATTGTGATTTTTAAAAATCAAATCTTTTTTAAAAAATAATTTTAATCACATCTTTTCAAAAATATCTTCTTATCTTATCTTTTTCAAAATTTGATTTCAAAATATCTCTTCTAACTTCTTATCTCCTTATCTTTTCAAAATTTATTTTCAAAATTTATTTCAACTAACTAACTAACTTTTTGTTTGTTTCTTATCTTTTTCAAAACTACCTAACTAACTCTCCCTCTCTAATTTTCAAAAATATCTTCCCCCTTTTTCAAAAATTCTTTTTAATTAACTAATTATTTTATTTTTTGATTTTAATTTTCGAAAAATCACTAACCTTTTTCAAAAATTATTTTCGAAAATCACTAACTCTTTTTCAAAAACTATTTTCGAAAATTCTCTCTCCCTTTCATCTCCTTCTTCTTATTTATTCATCTACTAGCATCTCTTTCTCACCCATAAAAAATTCGAGCTCTCTCTCTCTCTCTCTGAGTTCAGATTTTTTCTCTTCTTCTTTTCTTCTACTAACAATAAGGAACCTCTTTACTGTGACATAGAGGATTCCTCTTCTTTTCTTCTTCTCTTCTCTTTCTCATGAGCAGACACAAAGAAAAAGGCATTCTTGTTAAAGCTGATCCAGAACCTGAAAGGACTCTGAAGAGGAAATTAAGGGAAGCTAAATTACAACAATCCAGAGACAACTTGATTAAAAATTTCGAACAAGTAAAGGAGATGGCAGCCGAACCCAACAACAATGCAAGGAGAATGCTTGGTGACTTTACTGCACCGAATTCCAATTTACATGGAAGAAGCATCTCCATTCCTGCCATTGGAGCAAGCAACTTTGAGCTGAAACCTCAATTAGTTTCTCTGATGCAGCAGAACTGCAAGTTTCATGGACTTTCATCTGAAGATCCTTTTCAATTCTTAATTGAATTCTTGCAGATCTGTGATACTATTAAGACTAATGGAGTAGATCCTGAAGTCTACAGGCTCATGCTTTTCCCATTTGCTGTAAGAGACAGAGCTAGACTCTGGTTGGATTCTCAATCTAAGGATAGCCTGAACTCATGGGATAAGCTGGTCAAGGCTTTCTTAGCCAAGTTCTTTCCTCCTCAAAAGCTTAGTAAGATTAGAGTGGACGTTCAGACCTTCAGACAGAAAGAAGGTGAATCCCTCTATGAAGCTTGGGAGAGATACAAAGGACTGACCAAAAAGTGTCCTACTGACATGCTTTCAGAATGGACCATCCTGGATATCTTCTATGATGGTCTGTCTGACTTAGCTAAAATATCATTGGATACTTCTGCAGGTGGATCCATACACCTAAAGAAAACGCCTGCAGAAGCTCAAGAACTCATTGACATGGTTGCTAATAACCAGTTCATGTACACTTCTGAGAGGAATCCTGTGAGTAATGGGACGCCTATGAAGAAGGGAGTTCTTGAAATTGATACTCTGAATGCCATACTAGCTCAAAATAAAATATTGACTCAGCAAGTCAATATGATTTCTCAGAGTCTGAATGGAATGCAAGCTGCATCCAATAGTACTCAAGAGGCATCTTCTGAAGAAGAAGCTTATGATCCTGAGAACGCTGCAATAGCAGAGGTGAATTACTTAGGTGAACCTTAAGGAAACACCTATAACTCATCATGGAGAAATCATCCAAATTTCTCATGGAAGGATCAAAAGCCTCAACAAGGCTTTAATAATGGTGGAAGAAACAGGTTTAACAATGGTAAACCTTTTCCATCATCCACTCAGCAACAGACAGAGAACTCTGAACAAAATACCTCTAATTTAGCAAACTTAGTCTCTGATCTATCTAAGGCCACTGTAAGTTTCATGAATGAAACAAGGTCTTCCATTAGAAATTTGGAAGTACAAGTGGGCCAGCTGAGTAAAAGGATCACTGAAATCCCTCATAGTACTCTCCCAAGCAATACAGAAGAGAATCCAAAAGGAGAGTGCAAGGCCATTGACATAAGCACCATGGCCGAACCTGTAAGGGAAGGAGAGGATGTGAATCCCAAGGAGGAAGACCTCCTGGGACGTCCAGTGATCAATAAGGAGCTTCCCTCTGAGGAACCAAAGGAATCTGAGGCTCATCTAGAGACCATAGAGATTCCATTGAACCTCCTTATGCCATTCATGAGCTCTGATGAGTATTCCTCTTCTGAAGAGAATGAGGATGTTACTGAAGAGCAAACTGCCAAGTTTCTTGGTGCAATCATGAAGCTGAATACCAAATTATTTGGTATTGAAACTTGGGAAGATGAACCTCCCTTGTTCACCAATGAACTAAGTGATCTGGATCAACTGACATTGCCTCAGAAGAGACAGGATCCTGGAAAGTTCATTATACCTTGTACCATGGGCACCATGATCTTTAAGGCTCTGTGTGACCTTGGTTCAGGGATAAACCTCATGCCCCTCTCTATAATGGAGAAACTGGGAATCTATGAGGTGCAAGCTGCTAAAATCTCCTTAGAGATGGCAGACAACTCAAGAAAACAGGCTTATGGACAAGTAGAGGATGTATTAGTAAAGGTTGAGGGCCTTTACATCCCTACTGATTTCATAGTCTTAGATACTGGAAAGGAAAAGGATGAATCCATCATCCTAGGAAGACCTTTCCTAGCCACAGCAAGAGCTGTGATTGATGTGGATAAAGGAGAATTGATCCTTCAATTGAATGAGGACAACCTTGTGTTTACAACTCAAGGATCTCTCTCTGCATCCATGGAGAGGAAGCATAAAAAGCTTCTCTCAAAGCAGAGTCAACCAAAGCCCCCACAGTCAAACTCTAAGTTTGGTGTTGGGAGGCCATAACCAAACTCTAAGTTTGGTGTTGAACTTCCATATCCAAACTTTAAGTTTGGTGTTAGGGAGTCTCAACAAAGCTCTGGACATCTGTGAGGCTCCATGAGAGCCCACTGTCAAGCTATTGACATTAAAGAAGCGCTTGTTGGGAGGCAACCCAATGTTTATTTATCTAACTATATTTTTCTTAGTTATATGTCTTTATAGGTTCATGATCATGTGGAGTCATAAAATAAACAAAAAAATTAAAAACAGAATAAAAAAAACAGCAGAAGAAAAATCACACCCTGGAGGAAGCATCTGCCTGGCGTTCAACGCCAGAACAGAGCATGGTTCTGGCGCTGAACGCCCAAAATGGGCAGGAACTGGTGCTGAATGTCCAGAATAAGCATGGTTCTGGCGTTCAACACCAGAAATGGCTAACAATTGGGCGTTGAACGCCCAAAATGGGCACCAACCTGGCGCTGAACGCCCAGAGTTGTGTGCAAAGGCATTTTTACATGCCTAATAGGTGCAGGGATGTAAATCCTTGAACACCTCAGGATCTGTGGACCCCACAGGATCCACTCAGGATCTGTGGATCCCACAGGATCAACTCAGGATCTGTGGACCCCACAGGATCCCCACCTACCTCCACTCACTTCTTCTCACTCCTCTTTCACACAACCCCATAAACACTCTTCCCCAAAATCCTTCACCAATCACCTCAATCTCTCTTCCCCATCACCTCTTCACCACTCACATCCATCCACTCTTCCCCATAAACCTACCTCATAAACCCCACCTACCTTCAAAATTCAAAACCAATTTCCCACCCAAATCCACCCATATGGCCGAAACCTTTCCCCCCTCCCTTCCCTATATAAAGCCCTCCATTCTTCTTCAAATTCACACAACACAACCCCTCTATACCCTTCTTGGCCGAAACACATCACCTTCTCCCTCTCCTCCATTTCTTCTTCTTCTTCTTCTATTCTTCTTCTTCTCTTGCTCGAGGACGAGCAATATTCTAAGTTTGGTGTGGTAAAAGCATAAGATTTTTGTTTTTCCATTACCATTGATGGCACCTAAGACCGGAGAATCCTCTAGAAAGGGGAAAGGGAAAACAAAAGCTTCCACCTCCGAGTCATGAGAGATGGAAAGGTTCATCTCTAAAGCCCATCAAGACCACTTCTATGATGTTGTGGCCAAGAAGAAGGTGATCCCCGAGGTCCCTTTCAAACTCAAAAGAAATGAGTATCCGGAGATCCGACATGAAATTCAAAGAAGAGGTTGGGAAGTTATAACAAACCCCATCCAATAAGTCGGCATCCTAATGGTTCAAGAGTTCTATGCTAATGCATGGATAACCAAGAACCATGATCAAAGTAAGAACCCGGATCCAAAGAACTATATTACAATGGTTCGGGGGAAATACTTGGATTTTAGTCCGGAAAATGTGAGGTTGGCGTTTAACTTGCCTATGATGCAAGGAGATGAACGCCCCTACACTAGAAGGGTCAACTTTAATCAAAGGTTGGACCAAGTCCTTATGGACATATGTGTGGAAGGAGCTCAATGGAAGATTGACTCCAAAGGCAAGCCGGTTCAACTAAGAAGATTGGACCTCAAACCTGTGGCTAGAGGATGGTTGGAATTCATCCAATGCTCCATCATCCCCACTAGCAACCGATCTGAAGTTACTGTGGATCGGACCATCATGATTCATAGCATCATGATTGGAGAGGAAATAGAAGTTCATGAAGTCATCTCTAATGAACTCTACAAAATAGCCGAAAAGTCATCCCCCATGGCAAGGCTAGCTTTTCCTCATCTTATTTGCCATCTATGTTACTCAGCTGGAGCTTTCATAGAAGGAGACATTCCTATTAAGGAAGAGAAGCCCATCACTAAGAAAAAGATGGAGCAAGCAAGAGAGCCCATTCATGGAGCTCAAGAGGCGTACGAAGCTCATCACCATGAGATCCCGGAGATGCCTCATATGCATCTTCCTCCACAAAACTATTGGGAGCAAATCAACACCTCCCTAGGAGAATTGAGTTCCAATATGGGACAACTAAGGGTGGAACATCAAGAGCACTCCATCATGCTTCATGAAATAAGAGAAGATCAAAAAGCAATGAGGGAGGAGCAACAAAGACAAGGAAGAGACATAGAAGAGCTCAAGAACATCATTGGTTCCTCAAGAAGGAAACGCCACCATCACTAAGGTGGATTCATTCCTTGTTCTTATTTCTTCTGTTTTTCGTTTTCTATGATATGTGCTTATCTATGTTTGTGTCTTCATTACATGATCATTAGTAGTTAGTAACTTTGTCTTAAAGTTATGAATGTCCTATGAATCCATCACCTCTCTTAAATGAAAAATGTTTTAACTCAAAAGAACAAGAAGTACGTGAGTTTTGAATTTATCCTTGAACTTAGCTTAATTATATTGATGTGGTGACAATGCTTCTTGTTTTCTGAATGAATGCTTGAACAGTGCATATGTCTTTTGAAGTTGTTGTTTAAGAATGTTAAATATGTTGGCTCTTGAAAGAATGATGACTAGGAGACATGTTATTTGATAATCTGAAAATTCATAAAAATGATTCTTGAAGCAAGAAAAAGCAACAAAGAACAAAGCTTGCAGAAAAAAAAAATAGGCGAAAAAAAAAAATAGAAAGAAAAAGCAAGCAGAAAAAGCCAAAAGCTCTTAAAACCAAGAGGCAAGAGCAAAAAGCCAATAACCCTTAAAACCAAAAGGCAAGGGAAAATAAAAAGGATCCCAAGGCTTTGAGCATCAGTGGATAGGAGGGCCTAAAAGAATAAAATCCTGGTCTAAGCGGCTAAACCAAGCTGTCCCTAACCATGTGCTTGTGGCGTGTAGATGTCAAGTGAAAACTTGAGGCTGAGCGGTTAAAGTCAAGATCCAAAGCAAAAAAAGAGTGTGCTTAAGAACCCTGGACACCTCTAATTGGGGACTTTAGCAAAGCTGAGTCACAATCTGAAAAGGTTCACCCAATTATGTGTATGTGGCATTTATGTATCCGGTGGTAATACTGGAAAACAAAGTGCTTAGGGCCACGACCAAGACTCATAAAATAGCTGTGTTCAAGAATCATCATACTGAACTAGGAGAATCAATAACACTATCTGAACTCTGAGTTCCTATAGATGCCAATCATTCTGAACCTCAATGGATAAAGTGAGATGCCAAAACTATTCAAGAGGCAAAAAGCTATAAGTCCCGCTCATTTGATTGGAGCTATGTTTCATTGATAGTTTGGAATTTATAGTATATTCTCTTCTTTTTATCCTATTTGATTTTTAGTTGCTTGGGGACAAGCAACAATTTAAGTTTGGTGTTGTGATGAGCGGATAATTTATACGCTTTTTGGCATTGTTTTTAGTATGTTTTTAGTAGGATCTAGTTACTTTTAGGGATGTTTTCATTAGTTTTTATGTTAAATTCACATTTCTGGACTTTACTATGAGTTTGTGTGTTTTTCTGTGATTTCAGGTATTTTCTGGCTGAAATTGAGGGACTTGAGCAGAAATCAGATTCAGAGGTTGAAGAAGGACTGCTGATGCTGTTGAATTCTGACTTCCCTGCACTCAAAATGGATTTTCCGGAGCTACAGAACTCAAAATGGCGCACTTCCAATTGCGTTGGAAAGTAGACATCTAGGGCTTTTCAGCAATATATAATAGTCCATACTTTTGCCAAGAATAAACGACGCAAACTGGCGTTCAACGCCAGCTCTCTGCCCAATTCTGGCGTCTAGCGCCAGAAAAGGATCCAAAAACAGAGTTGAACGCCAGAAATGGATCAAAACCTGGCGTTCAACTCCACAAATGGCCTCTACACGTGCAACACTTAAAGCTCAGCCCAAGCACACACCAAGTGGGCCCCGGAAGTAAATTTATGCATCAATTACTTACTCATGTAAACCCTAGTAGCTAGTTTATTATAAATAGGACCTTTTACTATTGTATTAGACATCTTTGAATCTTAGGAATCATCTTTGGACGCCTGGTTCTTAGATCAGAGGGGCTGGCTATTCGGCCATGCCTGGACCTTTCACTTATGTATTTTCAAACGGTAGAGTTTCTACACTCCATAGATTAAGTTGTGGAGCTCTGCTGTTCCTCAAAGATTAATGCAAAGTACTACTGTTTTCTATTCAATTCATCTTATTTCGCTTCCAAGATATTCATTCGCACTTCAACCTAAATGTGATGAACCTGACAATCATCATCATTCCCCATGAACGTGTGCCTGACAACCACTTCCGTTGTACCTTCGATTGAATGAGTATCTCTTAGATCTCTTAATCAGAATCTTCGTGGTGTAAGCTAGAATGATGGCGGCATTCAAGAGAATCCGGAAAGTCTAAACCTTGTCTGTGGTATTCCGAGTAGGATTCAATGATTAAATGACTGTGACGAGCTTCAAACTCGCGATTGCTGGGCGTAGTGACAGAACACAAAAGGATAGTAAATCCTATTCCAGCATGATCGAGAACCTCCAGATGATTAGCCATGCAGTGACAGCGCATCGGACCATTTTCACAAGGAGGATGGGATGTAAACCATTGGCAAGGGTGATGCCTCCAGACGATTAGCCGTGCCGTGACAGGGCATTTGGATCATTTTCCCGAGAGAAGACCGAAAGTAGCCATTGACAATGGTGATGCATTACATAAAGCCAGCCATGGAAAGGAGTAAGACTAATTGGATGAAGATAGCAGGAAAGCAGAGGTTCAGAGGAACGAAAGCATCTCTATTCGCTTATCTGAAATTCTCACCAGTGATTTACATAAGTATTTCTATCCCTATTTTATTAATTATTTTCGAAAACCATATTACTACTTTATATCCACCTGACTGAGATTTACAAGGTGACCATAGCTTGCTTCATACCAACAATCTCCGTGGGATTTGACCCTTACTCACGTAAGGTATTACTTAGACGACCCAGTGCACTTGCAGGTCAGTTACACGGAGTTGTGAACCGTGGTCTTGGCATCATGTTTTTGGCGCCATTTCCAGGGAAAGAAAGAGCAATGAATTTTACATAATTAAAGTGTAATCACGATTCCGCGTACCAGAACACCCTTCGTGCTGGTGGTCCACCTGGCTCCAGGGATGCATATGTCCTCTAGAATCTTATCCAGGCTCTTGTTTGTTCTCATCATTCTCCTATTGAAGGAGTCTGGATCATCTTTCAGCTGAGGTAGCTTTAAGATCTCTCTGATCTTGTCAGGGTGGGTATGAATAATCTTTCCTCTGACCACGGTTCCATAGTCATAGATATCAGATCCAGATAGTCTTTGCCTGTCTGTATGCCACATATTAGCGTAGAACTCCTGGACCATATTCCTTCCCACTTTTGTTTCAGGATTGGCTAGGATCTCCCAGTTCCTGATTCGAATTTGCTCCTGAATCTCCGGATATTCGTCTTCTTTCAGATCGAATCTAACTTCCGGGATCACTGATCTTAGACCCATTATTTTATAATAATGGTCTGAATGTTCTTTAGTTAAGAACTTCCCTTGATTCCAAAGTGGTTTTGGAACGCTTTCTTTCTTGCCTCTTGGAGTGGGTTGTTTTCCTTTAGGAGCCATGATCTTAGTGATCACGGATAAGCACACCAAACTTAGAGGTTTGCTTGTCCTCAACCAAAAAGAAAAGAAAGGAGAGGGAGAGAAGGAGAGCTAGGTGCAATGGTGGATGGGGGGGGGGAAGGGAGGCCGAACCCATATTTAAAGGGAGGGGGTGGGTTCAAAAATTTAGAAAAGATATGATAAAAAAGATTGATTTGGAAAAGATAAGATAGAAGATATAGTTGAAAATTGAAAAGATATAAAAGATTTTTGAAAAAGATAATTCTAGATTTTGAAAAAGATAATGTGGAGATTTGAAAAAGATGTTAGTTGAGAAGATTTTAGAGTAAAAAGATAGATTTGTTTTGAAAATTTGAAAAAGAGTTGAATTGGATTGAAAAAGAGGGTTGGTGCTTATGGATTAAGATACATTTGATATTTTTAAGGTAGGATTTTTGGAAATTAGGAATTTTAGAAATCAGGGTTCTTAACATGTTTATGTAAGAAATCATGAATTGAAACATGAAAATCAAAATTAAAATGAAAAATATGAAGAAAAAATGAATTTACCTCCTCCCCACCATCCTGGCGTTTGAACGCCCAAACGCTGCATGTTTTGGGCGTTCAACGCCCAAATGCTGCCTCTCCTGGGCGTTCAACGCCCAGCTGCTGCTTCTTTCTGGCGTTGAACGCCAGGAACTCCTTTGTCATTGGGCATTTTTCTGAACGCCCAGGACGCTGTAAATCTGGCGTTGAACGCCCAGAAGGAGCTTCTTAATGGCATTCAAAGCCCAGAAGATGCCCCTTTCTGGTGTTTAACGCCCAGATGGCTATCCTTACTGGCGTTCAACGCCCAGTGGATGCTTATTTTGGGCGTTGAATGCCCAAAACAGAGTTTTACTGGCGTTTTCTTGCCAGTGAGCTCTTTTTCTCTATTTTGTGTGCAGAATCCTTCTGTAACCCTGTAAACTTATATAATTGACTCTTTACCTTAAGATCAATGAACTTTATATAAACAAATAAAAATAAAAATAGGGCAAAATGCTTAGAGGATTGATGCCCCATGGCTGGGTTGCCTCCCAGCAAGCGCTTCTTTATTGTCTTTAGCTGGACCTTGCTGAGCTTTTAATCTAGCTTCAGCCTTGAGCACTCTTGCTCAACGTTGCCTTCAAGATAGTGCTTGATTCTCTGTCCATTGACAATGAACTTCTTATCAGAATCAATATCTTGAAGTTCCACATAACCATATGGTGATACACTTGTAATCACATATGGTCCCCTCCACCGGGATTTCAGTTTCCCGGGGAATAGCTTGAGTCTAGAGTTAAACAGCAGAACCTTCTGTCCTGGTTCAAAGATTCTAGATGACAGCTTTCTATCATGCCACTTTTTTTATTTCTCTTTATAAAGCTTGGCATTTTCGAAAGCAGTGAATCTGAATTCCTCTAGCTCATTTAGCTGGAGCAATCTTTTTTCTCCTGCTAATTTAGCATCAAAGTTTAGGAATCTGGTTGCCCAGTAGGCTTTATGTTCCAGTTCCACGGGCAGCTGACATGCCTTACCATACACAAGTTGGTATGGAGAGGTCCCTATAGGGGTCTTGAATGCTGTTCTGTAAGCCCACAGAGCATCATCCAAGCTTCTTGCCCAATCATTTCTACGGGTACTTACAGTCCGTTCTAGGATTCTTTTTAGCTCTCTGTTGGAGACTTCAGCTTGTCCATTAGTCTGTGGATGATATGGAGTCGCCACCTTGTGGCAAATCCCATACCGGACCATGGCAGAGTAGAGCTGTTTGTTGCAGAAGTGAGTGCCCCCATCACTGATTAGTACTCTAGGGACACCAAACCTGCTAAAGATATATTTCTGGAGGAACTTCAGCACTGTTTTAGTATCATTGGTGGGTGTGGCAATGGCCTCAACCCATTTTGATACATAGTCAACTGCCACCAGAATATAAGTGTTTGAGAATGATGGTGGGAAAGGTCCCATAAAGTCAATTCCCCATACGTCAAACAACTCAATCTCCAAGATTCCTTGTTGAGGCATGGCGTAACCATGAGACAGATTCCAGCTCTTTGGCAACTGTCACAGTTACGTACAAACTCTCGGGAATCTCTATAGAGTGTGGGCCAATAGAAGCCACATTGGAGGACCTTGGCGGCTGTTCACTCACCTCCAAAATGTCCTCCATATTGAGATCCATGGCAATGCCATAGGATCCTCTGTGCTTCTTCTCTAAGAACACACCTACGGATTATTTCGTCTACACATCTCTTAAAGAGATAGGGTTCATCCCACAAGTAGTACTTTGCATCAGTGATTAATTTTTTTTTATTGCCTGTTGAACTCTTTGGGTATGAACCTTGCAGCTTTATAGTTTGCAATATCGGCAAACCATGGTGTTTCCTGAATGGCAAAAAAATGCTCATCCGGAAAAGTCTCAGAGATCTCAAGAGAGGGGAGGGACGTCCCTTCTACTGGCTCTATCCGGGACAGGTGATCAGCCACTTGGTTCTCTGTCCCTTTTCTGTCTCTTATTTCTATATCAAACTCTTGCAGAAGCAACACACATCTGATGAGCCTGGGTTTTGAATCCTGCTTCGTGAGTAGATATTTAAGAGCAGCATGGTCAGTATACACAATCACTTTTGATCCCACTAAGTATGATCTGAACTTGTCAATGGCATAAACCACTGCAAGTAATTCTTTTTCTGTGGTTGTGTAATTTTTCTGGGCATCATTTAAAACACGACTAGCATAATAAATGACGTGCAGAAGCTTGTCATGCCTCTGTCCCAATACTGCACCAATGGCGTGATCACTGGCATCACACATTAGCTCAAATGGTGATGTCCAGTCTGGTGCAGAAATAACTGGTGCTGTGACCAGCTTAGCTTTCAGCGTTTCAAACGCCTGCAGACACTCTGTGTCAAACACAAATGGCGTGTCAGCAGCTAGCAGATTGCTTAGAAGTTTTGCGATTTTTGAAAAATCCTTTATGAACCTGCTATAGAATCCTGCATGCCCCAGAAAGCTTTTGATTGCCTTAACATTGGCAGGTGGTGGTAATTTTTCAATTACCTCTATTTTTGCTTGATCTACCTCTATTCCCTTGTTTGAGATTTTATGCCCAAGGACAATCCCTTCAGTCACCATGAAGTGACATTTTTCCCAGTTTAAAACTAGGTTGGTCTCTTGGCATCTCTTCAGAACAAGTTTTAGGTGATCAAGATAGGAGCTGAATGAGTCTCCATATACTGAGAAGTCATCCATGAAGACTTTCAGAAATTTTTCCACCACATCAGAGAAAATAGAGAGCATGCATCTCTGGAAGGTTGCAGGCACATTACATAGCCCAAATGGCATCCTTCTATAAGCAAACACTCCAGATGGACATGTGAATGCTGTTTTCTCTTGATCCTGAGGATCTACTGCATTCTGGTTATAGCCTGAGTAGCCATCCAAAAAGCAGTAATAATCATGACCTACCAGTCTTTCTAGCATCTGGTCTATGAATGGTAAAGGAAAATGAACCTTTCTGGTGGCTGTATTGAGCCTTCTGTAGTCAATACACATGCGCCACCCTGTAACTGTTCTTGTAGGAACCAGTTCATTTTTTTCATTATGAATCACTGTCATGCCTCCCTTTTTTGGGACGACTTGGACAGGGCTCACCCAGGGGCTATCAGAAATAGGATAAATAATCCCAGCCTCTAGTAATTTGGTGACCTCTTTCTGCACCACTTCCTTCATGGCTGGATTTAGCCGCCTCTGTGGTTGAACCAATGGTTTAGCATTATCCTCCAATAAGATTTTGTGCATGCATCTAGCTGGGCTTATGCCCTTAAGGTCACCTATGGACCACCCAAGAGCTGTCTTGTGTGTCCTTAGCACTTGAATGAGTGCTTCCTCTTCCTGTGGATTTAAAGCAGAGCTTATGATCACTGGAAAAGTATTACCTTCTCCCAGAAATACATATTTCAGGGATGGTGATAATGGTTTGAGCTCGGGTTTATGAGGTTTTTCCTCTTCCAGAGGAAATTTCAGAGGCTCTTTCATCTCCTCTGAATCCTCCAAATCAGGCTGAACATCTTTAAAGATGTCTTCCAACTCTGATTCGAGACTCTCAGCCATGTTGATCTCTTCTACCAAGGAGTCAATAAGATCAACTTTCATGCAGTCTTTTGATGTGTCTGGATGCTGCATGGCTTTGACAGCATTCAACTTAAACTCATCATCATTGACTCTCAGGGTTATTTCCCCTTGTTGGACATCAATGAGGGTTCGTCCAGTTGCTAGGAAGGGTCTTCCTAGAATGAGAGTAGCACTCTTGTGCGCCTCCATTTCCAGCACTACAAAGTCAGTGGGAAAGGCGAATGGCCCAACTCTGACGATCATGTCTTCAACCACGCCTGATGGGTATTTAAGAGAGCCATCAGCAAGTTGGAGACATATCCGGGTTGGTTTAACTTCTTCAGTTAAACCAAGCTTTCTGATAGTGGATGCAGGTATTAAGTTGATGCTTGCCCCAAGATCACATAAAGCTGTCTTGGTGTAATTACCTTCTAATGTGCATGGTATCAGAAAACTCCCAGGGTCTTTAAGCTTTTCAGGAAAGCTGTCCAGAATGACTACACTGCATTCTTCAGTGAGGAGAACTCTTTCAGTTTCTCTCCAATCCTTTTTATGACTCAAGATCTCTTTCATGAACTTGGCATAAGAAGGTATTTGCTCAAGTGCCTCTGCAAATGGAATCTTTATTTCAAGAGTCCTGAGATAATCTGCAAAGCGAGCAAATTGCTTATCATGCTCCTCTTTCTGGAGTTTTTGAGGATAAGGTATCTTGGCTTTATATTCCTCAACCTTAGTTGCTGTAGGTTTATTGCCTACAGAAGTGGTTGAAGAAGCCTTTTTAGAGAGGTTGTCATCAGCACTTGTGTGTGTCTGATCCCTCACTGGCAATAGAGTGCCAGAGTTAGAAGCTGGAGTGATGTTAGACGCTAACTCCTTGTCTGTTCCTGGCGTCTGAACGCCACAACTGTGCCCATTTTGGGCGTTCAGCGCCAGATCCTGCCCATTTTGGGCGTTCAACGCCAGATCCTTGCTTGTTTCTGGCGTTGAACGCCAGTCCTGAGCATGGTCTGGGCGTTCAGCGCCAGCCTTCCACCCAACTTCTGGCGTTTTGGTGCCAGAATTATTTCTCCCTAGGCTCTTACTGTCCTCAGATGGATTTTGGGTGGTTTGCTCATTTCTTGGTTTCCTGCTGCTTTGAAGTAGGATATTTAGTGCTTTCCCACTTCTTAGTTGAACTGCTTGGCATTCTTCTGTTATTTGTTTTGACAGCTGCTGCCTTGTTTGCTTTAATTTTACTTCCATGTTTATATTAGCCATCCTTGTCTCTTGTAGTTTATCCTTGAATTCAGCTAACTGCTTTGTTAGAAAATCCAATTGCTGATTGAATTCAGCAGCTTGCTCTGCAGGACTGAGTTCAGCAGTTACTGTTTTAACCTCTTCTTTCATAGAAGGGTCACTTCGTAAGTACATATGCTGATTTCTAGCAACTGTATCAATGAGCTCTTGAGCTTCTTCAATTGTCTTTCTCATGTGGATAGATCCACCAGCTGAGCAATCTAAAGAGATTTGAGCTCTTTCTGTAAGCCCATAATAGAAGATGTCTAACTGAACCCACTCTGAAAACATTTCAGAGGGGCATTTTCGTAGCATCTCTCTGTATCTCTCCCAGGCATCATAAAGAGATTCCTTATCTCCTTGTTTGAAGCCTTGGATGTCCAGCCTTAGCTGTGTCATCCGTTTTGGGGGAAAGTATTGATTCAGGAATTTTTCTGTCAGCTGTTTCTATGTCCTTATGCTGGCCTTAGGTTGGTTATTTAACCACCTCTTAGCTTGATCTTTTACAGCAAACGGAAACAGTAATAGTCTGTAGACATCCTGATCTATTTTCTTATCATGTACTGTGCCAGCAATTTGTAAAAATTGTGCCAGAAACTCTGTAGGTTCTTCCTGTGGAAGACCGAAATACTGGCAGCTTTGCTGCACCATGAAAATGAGTTGAGGATTCAACTCAAAGCTACTGACTCCAATGGAGGGTATGCAGATACTATTCCCATATGAAGCAGTAAAGGGGTTAGCATATGACCCCAGAGTCCTCCTGGACTGTTCATTTCCACTTAGATCCATGATGGAGAAAGGGAGATGATGTCAAATAAAAAATTTATTTTTATTTATTTATTTATTTATTTACTTATTTAGAAAATAAATAAATTAAAATAAAGTAAAAAAAATAGGTGAATATTTTCGAAAAAATTGAGGAGAGAGAAAGTGGTTAGGAAGTTTTGAAAAAGATATGATTTGGAAAAGATTTTAAATTTTGAAAAAAAAATCTGAATTTTTAGAAAATAATTTTCGAAAATTTGTTTTAGAAATAGAGAGAAAAGATATTTTTGAATTTAGTGAAGAAAGAGAAAAACAATAAAATAGCACAAGATTTAAAATTTTTAGATCTAATGCCCCTAGTTTTCAAAAATTTTGGAAGGAAAACACCAAGGAACACCAAACTTAAAAATTTTAAGATCAAGTCACAAGTAAAACTCAAGAACACTTTGAAGACTCACAAGAACACAAGAACATGAAGGAAGAACACCAAACTTAAAATTTTTAGAAAACCAAACTAAAATTTTCGAAAAACACAGAAAAATCAACAAGAAAATACCAAACTTAAAGTTTGGCACAGAATTTAATAGAAAAATTATTTTTGAAAAAGATTTTTAATAAAACTGGTGCCCAATCATCAAGAACATAAACCAACACTCTAGCCAATTGGGCAATAAATGTAACACTTGTTTTGAAGAAGGATATTTTTTTTTTTGAAAGGAAAATAAAAGACTCTGACCCAAAAGACAAAAATTTCCTAATCTAAGCAACAAGATTTACCATCAGTTGTTCAAACTCAAACAATCCCCGGCAATGGCGCCAAAAACTTGGTGCACGAATTGTGAATCACACTTTTCACAACTCGTACCACTAACCAGCAAGTGCACTGGGTCGTCCAAGTAATACCTTACGTGAGTAAGGGTCGAATCCCACGGAGATTGTTGGTTTGAAGCAATCTATGGTTATCTTGCAATTCTTAGTCAGGAAGTCAATTATATTTATCAGTTGAATTGCGAATAAACAATAGAGCATGGATTAAAGGTTACTTGTTATGCAGTAATCGAGAATATGTTGGAGTTTTGGAGATGCTTTGTCTTCTGAATCTCTGCTTTCCTCTGTCTTCTGATTCACGCATGCACGTCCTCCTATGGCAAGCTGTGTGTTGGTGGATCACCGTTGTCAATGGCTACCATCCATCCTTCCAGTGAAAAGGGTCCAGGTGCGCTGTCACCGCACGGCTAATCATCTGCAGGTTCTCAGTCGTACCGGAATAGGATTTACTATCCTTTTGCGTCTGTCACTACGCCCAGCACTCGCGAGTTTGAAGTTCGTCACAGCCATCCAATCCCAGAATCCTACTCGGAATACCACAGACAAGGTTTAGACTTTCCGGATTCTCATGAGTGCCGCCATCAATCTAGCTTATACCACGAAGATTCCGATTAAGAGATCTAAGAGATATTCATTCATTCTATAGTGGAATGTAAGTGGTTGTCAGGCACGCGTTCGTGGAGGAATGATGATGATTGTCACGTTCATCACATTCATATTGAAGTGCAAATGAATATCTTAGATAGGAACACGCATGTTTGAATGGAAAACGGAAATACTTGCATTAATTCATCGAGACACAGCAGAGCTCCTCACCCCCAACAATGGAGTTTAGAGACTCATGCCGTTAAAAGGTACAAAGTTCAGATCTAAAATGTCATGAGATCCAAAATAAATCTCTAAAAGTTGTTTAAATACTAAACTGGTAACCTAGGTTTACAGAAAATGAGTAGACTATGACAGATAGTGCAGAAATCCACTTCTGGGGCCCACTTGGTGTGTCTGGAGCTGAGACTAAAGCTTCTCACATGCCTGGGCTGTTTTGGGCATTCAACGCCAGGTTGTAACCTGTTTCTGGCGTTGAACTCCACTTTGTAACTTGTTTCTGGCGCTGGACGCCAGACAGCAGCCTGAAACTGGGTTGAACGCCAGTTTACGTCATCTATCCTTGAGCAAAGTATGGACTATTATATATTGCTGGAAAGCCCTGGGTGTCGACTTTCCAACGCAATTGGAAGCGCACCATTTGGACTCCTGTAGCTCTAGAAATTCCATTTTGAGTGTAGAGAGGTCAGAATCCAACAGCATCAGCAGTCCTTTTTCAGCCTGAATCAGATTTTTGCTCAGCTCCCTCAATTTCAGCCAGAAAATATCTGAAATTACAGAAAAACATACAAACTCATAGTAAAGTCCCGAAATATGAATTTTTCCTAGAAACTAATGAGAATAACTAAAAACTAACTAAAATATACTAAAATCTATATGAAATTAAACCCAAAAAGCGTATAAAATATCCACTCATCACACACCCTGGAGGAGACCCCCTGGTGGCGCCAAACGCCAGCCCGACGTTTAGTGCCTTGGAGGGAGTAAAGATTTGGATGTTTAACGTCCATAGGGGAGCATTTCAAGGCCAATTTTTGATCCCCCTAGGGTGTTCAACGCCAGGAGCAAAAAAAAAAAAAGGGAGGGGGGAGATCCCTTTAATGGCTTTCAAAGCCAACCCGACGTTCAACACCCAGGGGGGAGGCAGCATGCAGATTTTGAATTTCAAAGCTTCCTTGGCCATTGGATAAACTCCAACCACCAACCACTCTACCACTCAATCTTATCCATTCTCTCTCTTCTTTCACCCACTTTTCCATCCACGTTTATCCATCCCATCACCCATTACTTTCCTTGATTCTCTCAACCCAGCTTTCACTCCACCAATCCCCTCTCATCAATCCCATCCATCTCTCTTCCCAACAACCCACATTTAAATTCAATTTTCCCACCTTTCCCCCACCATAACCGAAACCCCACCCCACCCCCACCTATAAATACCCCTCACAACATCCACTTTCACCACAACTCTACTACTCTATCCCTCTTACTTACTCTTCACCATACACATTCCCTTTTTTCATTTTTTCCCTTCCTTCACCCCAAAGGTTGTAGCTTATACCCCATTCCCTCTATCTCCTTCTTCTATTTTCTTTCCCTTTTCTTATTTTATATTTCTATTTTGCTCGGACAAGCAAAGATTTTAAGTTTAGTGTTGGGTGCTCCACCTTTTGCTTCTTCTATCTTACCTCCATGACACCCAAAATCCGAGAGTCTTCAAGGAAAAGAAAGGAAAAAGCCCCCACTTCCAACCCATGGAATTTCACGAGATTCTCCTCCAAGACCATTTTTATGACGTGGTGTGGAAGAAGAAGGTGACTCCTGAGGTCCCATTCAAGCTGAAGGATGATGAGTACCTGGAGATCCTATATCAGATTTTGAGACGAGGTGGGGATGTTTTGGCCAACCCCATAACCGAGGTTGGAGTCTTGATGGTGCAGGAGTTCTATGCCAACGCTTGGGTGATGAGCAAGCATGATAGACGTGTGAACCCGGAGCTGAAGAATTGGTGCACCATGGTCAGAGGACACCTTATAGATTTTAGTCCTGAGAGTGTGATGGTGGCGCTACAGTTTTCAGAGCCACGAGAAGATCCTCACTCATACACTCGCAGGGTCAACACTGACCAAAGGTTGGATCAAGTCCTTGCTGACATCTGTATACCTAGAGCTCAGTGGAGGAGGGAGGCTCAAGGTCGTCCTTACCAGCTGGGTAGGCTTGACCTTAGGCCAGTAGCTAGAGGATGATTAGAGTTAATCCAATGTTCTATCATCCCTACAAGTAACCGCTCTGAGGTTACAGTCGAGCGAATAGTGATAATTCACTGTATTATGCTCGGCAATGAGGTGGAGGTGTATGAGGTAATCCCCTGTAGTTTTACAGAGTAGTTGCCAAGACCTCTACCTCTGCGAGGCTGGCATTCCCTCATCTCATCTACCAGTTATGTGCTGCAGCTGGAGCTCACGTAGAAGGAGATACCCTGATCGACAAGGAAAGGACAATCATAAAGAAGGGTATGGAGCATGCTAGGGAGCCCGTGCAAGGACCGCAGCAGGAGCCAGTTCCACTGGCTCCATAGGATATTCCAGAGATGCCTTAGGGGATGTACTTCCTTTCCCATGACTACTGGGATCAGTTGACCATATCCTTAGGGGAGCTGACATCATCAGTTGATCAGTTGAGGCTAGAACATTAGGACCAGTTTGGTCTCCTCCATCAGACGATGGAAGATTAAAGGAGAATAATGGAGGAGCAGAGAAGGCACGGGCGTGACATTGAGGAGATTAAACGCTTCGGAGGATTCTTTGGAGGGAGCAGCAGCCACCATCACTGAGGTGGTCTAGTTTTACTCTTCCTATCTTTATTTTATCTCTGTTTTTCTAGTATTTTATTGTATTACCTACTTTCTATTCTAGTTGCATGATCAATCTTAGGATTTCTTTGCTTTCTAGTTTAGTAGTTAATTTCTAAAAATTTTTTAAGATGTCTTATGTATTCCGCATCAAGCATAAAAAAATCTATTGAAAAAGAAGTAGTAAAATGCATAAGATATTGGGTTATATTATGAGTTATTCTAGTTGCCTTGATGTGGTAGCCTCATCTCTATTTCTGAATGTATGAATTAATTGTGCATATTTGATGTTGGAGTTGAGTATATTGGTTCTTGAGGAACATGAACTTAGAAAAGTATTATTGATTCTCGAAAATAAGAAAAGATTGATTCTTGAAGCAAAAAAATAACAAAAAAAATTGAAAAGAAAAGAAAAATCAAAAGAAAAAGGTCAAGGCTTTGAGCATTAATGGTTAGGAGGGTTAAAAGTGATCTAAAAGCTCAAAAGAGTGGTTTTCCCTAACCATATGCTTGTGGTGTGAAAGTGTCAAGTAAACCTTGAGACTTAATACTTAAAGTCGTGACAAATGCTGTTATAGAGTATGCCTAAGGCTCTGAGCACCACTGTCTGGGAGAAAAAGCAAAGACGAATTCGAACTCAAAGAGTTTCCCCAGTTAAGTGCTTGTGGTTTTTATGTATCAAGTTAAGCTTGAAAAGAAAATACTTAGAGTCACGGCTAGGCTCAAAGGTACAAAGCACCAAGGAAATGAAAAGCTGTGTTCAAGAATCAACTAGTGCCTAAAGAAGAGAATCTATAATATCATCCAAGTTCTAGTTCTTAAGGATACCAATATTTCTGAGCTTCAATGGATAGTGAAATGCCAAACCTATTCGGAATTGGAGTGTCATAAGCCCCATTCAGTAACTAGATCTGAGCTTCATTGGAAACTCTAATCTTTTGTGTTTTCTCTTCCTTGGTCCTATATTGTTTCTGGTTGCTTGAGGACAAGCAACAGTTTAAGTTTGGTATTGTGATGTGTGAACATCTTATACCCTTTTTCTAGTTAATTTTATAGTGTTTTTAATTAGATTTTAATTAATTTTCACTTGATTTTAGTTTAAAAAATCTTCTTTGGATGATACTTTGAGTTTTTCTTATGTTTTTATGATTTTAGGTGAAATTCGGAGCAGTTTGGTGAAGCTTGGAGAAAGAAAGGAAAATGCTAGCAGCACATGAACTAATTAGGATATGTGACATATAATCATGTTAGCTTTGGGTAATTAGGGTTTTTGTGGAGTCAAACTGGTTTTCTGAACTTCACCTTTTAATCTGAATTGAGTGACCACGAGAGTGGCATTTGATGAGGATTTGGGGAGATTAAATCACTAAGAGATTAGGGTTTAATCACTCATTGTTAAAATAGTTGGTAAGACATTTTTATCCGGAAAAGTAAACATCTCTGAAACCTTAACTGTTTTCTCATTATTGTTTTACATCAAATCCTTTTATTGCTTTCTTTATTATTTTTATTTATGCGTTTTCAACAACAACCCCTTTTACTGTTTGCCTGACTAAGTTCAACAGGATAACCATTGCTTGCTCAGTCCGACAATGTAACAACCTCGATTTTCGAGTACTCGAGACTTTTCTGAAGGTACGGATTTCTCTAGAAGATCAGTAAAAGTAACACCTCTGATGTATCATCAAGCATCTAAATCCACATTATCATTATGTCATCTTTAAGATAGAACCTCTTTTGGGAAAGCTTAATAACGCAATCACGAAGAACCTAGTTTTTGAACCGTATCGGTTAGGAGTTTTGATTCTGATTTTCGTAAATAGTCACAGTTTGATGAACCAGACTCGATTCATGAGATAAGAGAGATAATAGTATAATATTAACATTATATTAGTATTAGAAGCTGCTTGAATGATATTATAAGGTTACCTGGTTTGTTTTATTCGAAAACAGGAAATCAGTTTAATGGTGTAGCTTAGCACCAACACTCTCTGATGACTTTAGCAATGCTAAGGCCTCATCATACATGTTCTATTCACATAATAAATATGTTACTAGTGTCATTTATACTAGTAGCTCAGAAAATAATTTTTAGAGATATTTCTATGACTGTTCCGATACATCTAGTTTTAGTAGTTATACACCTGAGATATTCTAATATTATTTAAATCCACCACCAAACCACCAATCACATCCCACCTCTACCACCCCAAGACCTCCAAGGCTGTATTTCACTTTGTGGCCGAAAATAGGAAGAGAGAAAAAGAGAGAAAAGTTCTTAGTTCCAAATCTTCAAAACTTGATTTCTTCTAAGCTAAAACTCAAATCAAAATTCCAATCCGACCAAAATGATACTCTCTTATTTGTCTACATAACCATATGACTTATCAAGGTTGGAATCAAGGTGAGTTGGCTACACCATCTCCCTTTTGCTTCGGTTTCAAGGAAGCATGCTCAAAACATGTGTTTTTTTGACGTTCTTCCTTAAGAATCATGCTTAGCTTGACTTATGGGCCAAGAAATGTTAATTTCCAAAAAGTTTAAGGTGAGAAATCCTTTCCTAACATGATGAATAAGGTTTGGTCAGTTGAGGGTTTATGGATTTAAAGTTGTTCTTGATGTCATTTAGGAGGAAAAAGAGCTTAAAGACCACCTAGAAACCTAACCGAGTTTGGAGCAACAAATCAAGGTAGGGTTTGGTGAAATTAATCTTGATTAATTGTGTTTGAGTTGGGTGATTGTTGTATGTTTTGGTTAGGCTTGAAATTGATTGCTTATATGAGCTATTCTTGGTGAAAATTTGTTAAAATTTTGATGAAATTTGATGATATTCAAGCTATGAAACATGTTCTTGAGTGCAGCTGGAAAACCAACCCTAGGACTTAAATTGGGGTTGATTTAATGTTGAAGTAAAGTGGAAAAAATGGGGTTTTAGTGGTTGCTAATTTATTATAAATTTTGGTAAAAATCGGTTACTGAAAAGATTGAAAAACGGGTGAAAACAAAGAAAGAATCTGAAAAATTTACAAAGAACTCGAAGAACACTTTTAGTGTAGTGATGAACATTGAAGAACACCTTTTTTATCCATAAAAGGACAAGGAAGTAAATATTTTAGTATTTGGGGGTTGTTTTGTAATTTCTAAAAGTTAGGATGGTTAAAGTAGAAATATTAAAAGTTACGGGTGGTAAAAAGTGAATTTTAAAGGTTAAAAGTTAAAAAGGGATAATTTTCAAAAATTTAATGATAAAATAATAAATAATAATAAAATATTAAATAATATTTAATTAAAAATAATATTTTAATAAAAATAAAAAAATAATACGGAAAAGGCAATTTTCCATAAAAGCTTTAGAAAGACAACTTTAAGCGCAGAATCTCATAATTACCTTCATAAAACACCTAGGGAGTGGTAATAACATATTAGTGCGCCAAAGACAAAGGAAAGATAAAAAGTTAAAAGAGATAAAAGTCGAAGAAAAAGTTTGTAAAGTTTCAATGACAGAAACAAACAGAGGTTAGTGAATGAACTAGGAGCAACATAGTTAGTTCTTGAGTTGTGCCTAGGGTTAGGTATAATATGAAAAGTTAAACTGTTTTAGTATAGACTTAATGAGCCTATACTTGGGACAAGCTAACTATTCATACCAAAATTTACATAAGCTTTAAATACATACGTTAAATAGAGAAATCAAAGCAGAATAAAGAGACACAGAGAAAAGAGTAATATGATAAAGAATAGAGGGCCTGTTGAATGGTCATTTGTTGCATTAAGGTGACTCCAGAGATATTTGTGTGTTTATCTGCTGTATTGAGGCCGTCAGATAGATGGTGGTGCGACCACTGAAAATGCTTTCCTGCGGTATAGATCCATATTTTATTTCTATAAGGTAGAAGGGTTATTTCCTGCTATAGAAGTACAGTGACCACCTGTTCCATTTCTGTAGTGGCAGAGGGGTTATTTTCTGTATACAGAAGGTCTGTCGACATACATCCCTGCAGTGGCAGATGTGTTATTTCCTACGTGCAGTGGACCCTGTGGTGGCAGAGGGGTTATTTCCTGTACACAGGGGTATAGCCAACAGGAAAGCCATATCTGGCTAGTAATGCTGGGTTACGTCGGGAGTGGGTAGATACTGATAGATGAGCTTATTACCTGCACTAGGACTAGACATGCATCATTCTTGTCTGCACATCATTCTCTGTTGCATTCCCTTTATGTGTGTGATCTATTCCGTTATGTCTGTCTGCTTGTATGCTATATATGCGTTTTATTTTCTTGTATTCTTCTGTTCATGTTCTGTTTTCTGGTTTCTCTATTTTTTCTACTTATCTTCATTTCTGTTTACCGTTTCACTGTATTCTGTTATTTGTCAGCTAAACAACACCGAAATAATGAACGTAACTAATAATCCCGGCGCTACTAAGAACTCCCTAGTTCTTACCCCCTTCTCTCCCTTCTTCCCCTCCAAATGGAGATGGGTGTGATATTCTATGAGTTCGAGGACCTTTACATCTACGAGAATCCAGTACATCACAGTTAATTCATAATGGGATTGGAGTCTCGTATTAGACGATATGCATTATAGAATCGAGATTTTCAACATCCTCTGTCCAGCTCGCTTTTTGACCTCGATGCTCCTTATGACTTTCCCTTATCCTGGTTACACCCTGACGCACCTGGACATCCTATCCCCGATGGTCCCGGACACCCTATACCAGCTCAACCCTTGAATGAGGCAGCATCTGAGCCTATCATTCATGACAAGCTCGAGGTAGCCAGAGGGTACAAACCTGTGATTGCACCAGAGTGGGACTTTTTTCCTGAGCCGATTCCTGACTTTCCATAGCCTGATGAGCCAGCACTACCGGATGACGGGGTAGCTCCTATATACGCGAATAGACATGTGCTCACGAATGGTTTGGGACATAGTGACAGTAGTGCTTCTGGTGGGTCTGAGGATATGGCTGTAGCTGCGGACAAGGAGGAGGAGGAGGATCCTAAGATAGAGATAGAGTAGGATGAGGAGATGGGCGAGCCTCATGACGATCTTTTGAATGGCCACGTGTAGATATAGTCTAACAGCAGTAGGGGCATTCTCTTGATGACACTCTAGTCTGACATTGTCAGTTAGTTAGTCTCTCACTTGTGTTAGTACACCCGAGAGCTAGGAGCTATAGAGTGGTTAGACTAGCCTGGGTGCCAGCTTAGCGGCTTTTTGTATAGGCTAGGCCCTGGGAGTGTCTTGTATATATTAACTATGTAGGTTTAATGAGGATGTAAACTGACTTGATGTTTTATGAACACTACATGTTTTGTTATAGTGTACATGATGTATATTATCAGCTGTGTTATATATTTCTTTATACTTCTTTATTATTTCTATCAGTGTGTGCTTATTTATTTACTCCCACGCTCGCAACGATATAAGTAAAATAGAAAAAAAAAGTTACTCGTAAAATTGGCAACATTCTAACAAGGAACAGGCTCATATATTAAGTAATAGTTAATAATTAGGAGGAACAAGTTGGTAACACTTGGCTTCTTGTATGACCATGGCATATTGGGAATTGGGTCATTATAATTTGGTATCAGAGCAGTTCGTTCCCAGTAGAGCCTGGGAAGTGGACTGACTGTGCTTCATTGCATACTTTGTTGTGTGTTTCATGCTTATAGGATATCTATGTGATATATGTTACATGATTGTCACTGTGTAACCATTTTAGAGACTATTCACATTTTACCTGAAACGTTAAGACTGATCACCTTAATATTGAATGTGGGATGTGAACAGGACTCTGATGGCTGCACGGAGACAAAGACGTGGTATGCGACGAGAGATTTTGGGAGATATCCCTATGAGAAGCGCCGAGGCTTTTATAGCTGCGACTCATGCCATTGCTGAAGCTATGCGTGATACGGCGAATGCGATTACTCGGGTAGTTAACAGTTTAGGGGAAAAGAACGATGAGCGTATCGGTGAGTGCAATAACGAGCATGGCGGGAATAGTGACGCAGATGCACTGAATAATGGGAGGCCTATGACCTTTGTTACTTCTCATGATATTTTAATATGCTCAAAATGTGGAAAGAATCATGGCAACAGGCCCTGCTTCCTTAGTACTGGCATATGCTTTTATTGTAACAATATTGGGCATAAGACAAGAAATTGTTGGACGGTAATCAAGGGAAAATCAAAGTTGGATAACCAGAACATGTTGACGGGGGACTGTGAGATGCAGATGGCAGCGTTAAGAATAGGTCATCAGAATTTATCACCATGGAATTCTAGCAATCATCAATTTGCTAGTCGGAGGGTGCATTTCAAAATGCATGGTGTACCACAACGAAGAAACCCGCAAGCTGGTAACATTCCTGCTCGCCCTACGGGTGGACATAGAGGTAGACCAAGGTAGGATAATGGTAAATGACCTCAACAGGCGCAGGTGAATATTACATGTAAGCAATGTGGAAAGGATCATGGTAATAGACCTTACCTATATGGAACAAACGCTTGCTTTATTTGTGAGGAACCTGGACATATGGCCAAGAACTGTAAGAAAAGAATGATCCAACAGCTAACCAGAACCCAACAACAAGTTCAAGTGCTTGCTATGACTGCTGATGATGCTATGCAATCAGACGCCCTGATCCAAGATCAGTGTTATATCAAGAATCGATTTCTAACTATACTGTATGATTTGGGTGCATCGCATTTCTTTATTTCTCTAACTGTTGCTCGTGAGTTGGGACTAGAATTCTCTGAGTTGAACTTTGATCTAATTGTCTATATACCTGCATCCCAAAATACTTTGACCAGTTTAGTATGCCTTTAAGTACCATTTGCTATTAGGAACAGGACTTCTATACATGATCTAATCTGTTTGCCTTTATGTGGTTTAGAAGTTATTTTAGGATTAGATTGGTTATCTAAGTACCATGTTTTCCTTGATTGGTTTGAAAGAACTGCTGATATTCCATCTGATAGTTTAGATATTAAACCATTTTTGTCCCATACCTTATATCTAAATTCTGTAAGAGTTAGCTTAGACGGGAGTGATTGTGAGGGGTACGTTTTGTTAGCGGCTAGCTCGAATGATAGTGAATTAAGCCTGGAACAGATCTGAGTGGTGAAGGAATTTCCTGATGTTTTCCTGGACAACATACCTAAATTTCCTCCTTAGTGAGAGATAGAGTTCAACATTGATCTAGTATCTGGAACCGGACCGATTTCTATAGCACCATACCAGATGTCACCAATAGAACTTGCAGAGTTGAAGAAGCAGTTGAATGAGATACTTAGAAAGTTTATTCATCCCAGTGCATCACCTTGGGGAGCTCCGGTATTACTGGTAAAGAAGAAAATCGGTAGAATGAGGCTTTGCGTGGATTATCGACAGCTAAATAAAGTTACTATCAGGAATAAGTATCCACTTCCACGAATAGATGATTTGATGGATCAACTGAAAGGTGCAACTATGTTCTCGAAGATTGACTTGCGATCGGGTCATCCCCAAATTCGAGTAAGCAAGCTAGATATACCAAAGACTATGTTCAGGGTTCAAAAATGATGACGATTCTGAGACGTATGGGAGCAGAAGAACCAGAAGCTGTGAGACAGGATCGTAGTGGTCTATGGAGATACAAGAACAGAATTTGTGTGCCTAACTCTGGAGAATTGCAATAAAAGATTCTTGCAGAAGCTCACCAAAGTAGATTCTCTATGCATTCTGGAGTGACAAAGATGTATCAAGATTTGAAACGAATATTCTGGGGGCTGGGCTTAAAAAAAGACATATCTGATTGTGTCACAAAATGTATAACCTACCAGAAGGAGAAGGTGGAACATCAGAAACTATTAGGAAACCTACAACCCTTGGAAATACCAGAATAGAAATGGGAGCAAATCACTATGCATTTTATCACGGGATTGCCTAGAACCTCAACAGGACATGATGCGATTTGGGTGATTGTGGACAGGTTGACAAAATCAGCCCATTTCCTTCCGATTCGAGTTTACTATACTTTAGAAAGGTTGGCATGGATATATATTCAAGAAATCATACGACTACACGGGATACCTTTGTCAATTGTCTCAGATCGAGATCCGAGGTTTACTTCCAGATTTTGGGGAGCTTTTTCAGAAAGCGTTGGAAACAGAATTGCACATGAGTACAACATACCATCCTCAGATAGATGGACAATCATAGTGGACAATCCATACGTTAGAAGACATGTTAATATTGTGTGTGATGGATAACCAAAGCAGTTGGGATAAGTATTTGCCGTTGGTCGAGTTCGTCTATAACAACAGTTACCAGCAAAGTATCGGGATGGCACCATATGAAGCTGTCTACGGAAGAAGATGTCAGATACCATTGTGTTGGAATGACGACGGAGAAGCTAGTGTTTTAGGTCCAGACTTGGTGCAAGAAACTACTGAGAAGATAAAGGGGTTCGTCAGAAGATCCAAACAACACAAAACCGTCAAAAGAGCTATGCCGATAATAGACGTAAACCCTTAGAGTTTAGTGAGGGAGACCATGTCTTCTAAAAGTAACCCCGACTACTAGAATAGGTAGATCCCTTAAGACTAAAAAGCTTAACCCTCGATACATAGGACCATTCCAAATACTAAAAAAGGTCGGTCCAGTAGCTTATCAAGTAGCCCTTCCTCCATATCTGTTAAACCTTCACGATGTTTTTCATGTCTCACAACTTAAGAAATATATTTCCGACGAGAGACATATTTTACAACCTGAGACAGTACAGTTACAAAACGATTTGACATATCAAGCATCACCAGTTGAGATCGTAGAAAGAAGTGATAAGCAACTGAGAGGCAAGACTATTTGCTTGGTCAAAGTATCTTGGGGACGAAGAGGAGAAGAATAGCACACTTGGGAACTGGAAGACAACATGAAAACTGATTACCCGCATCTGTTCTCAGGTAACTGAAATTTTGAGGACAAAATTTTCTATTAGGAGGCTAGAATGTAACAACCCCAATTTTCGAGTACGCGAGATCTTTTTTGAAGGTACGGATTTCACCGGAAGATTAGTAAAGGGAACACCTCTGATGTATCATCAAGCATCTAAATTCTCATTGTCATTATGCCATCTTTAAACTAGAACCTCTTTTGGGCAAACTCGATAACGCAATCACGAAGAACCTAGTTTTTGAACCGTATCGGTTAGGAGTTTTGATTCTGATTTTTGTAAATAGTCTCAGTTTGATGAACCGGACTCGATTCATGATGGAAGAAAGATAATAGTATAATATTAATATTATATTAGAATTAGAAGCTTCTTGAATGATATTATAAGGTTACCTGGTCTGTTTTAGTTGAAAACAGGAAATCGGTTTAACCAGGTTCACAGTTTACTAGTGCAGCTTAGCACTAGCACTCTCTGACGACTTTAGCAATGCTAAGTCCTCATTGTACATGTTCTATTCTCATAATAAATATGTTACTAGTGTCATTTATACTAGTAGCTCAGAAAATAATTTTTAGAGATGTTTTTATGAGTGTTCTGATACATCTAGTTTTAGTAGTTATATACCTGAGATATTTTAATATTATTTTAATCCACCTCCAAACCAACCAATCACAGCCCACTTCTACCACCCAAAGACCTCCAAGGTTGTCTGATTTTCACTTTCTGGCTGAAAATAGGAAAAGAGAAAAAGAGAGAAAAGTTCTTAGTTCCAAATCTTCAAAGCTTGATTTCTTCTAAGCTAAAACTCAAATCAAAATTCGAATCCGGCTAAAATGATCCTATCTTCTTTCTCTACATAACCATATGACTTATCAAGGTTAGAATCAAGGTGAGTTGGCTGCACCATCTCCTTTTTGCTTCGGTATTAAGGAAGCATGCTTAAAACATGTGTTTTCTTGGCGTTCTTCCTTAGGAATCATGCTTAGCTTGACTTGTGGGCCAAGAAACATTAATTTCCAGCAAGTTTAAGGTGAGAAATCCTTTCCTAACATGATGAATGAGATTTGGTCAGTTGAGGGTTTATGGATTTAAAGTTGTTCTTGATGTGATTTAGGAAGAAAAAGAGCATAAAGACCATGATGAATGGAAATCGGAATTCCAACACCTAACTCACCGGCAAATGTACCGAGTCGCATCAAGTAGTAATAACTCACTTAGATCAAGGTCGATCCCACAGGGATTGATGGATCAAGAAAATTTAATGGGTGATTAGTTTAGTCAAGCTAACTGATAAACCCATATTTCATGAGTTCTTTTGTGCTTAATTTGAGTGATTTATACAATCCTTCACCTACTTATTCACATTAATTGCATGGTTTTACTCTCCCTTCCTTATTATGTCATATTGTGAAAAACATGTTTCCTAAGCTTTGAAAATTAATTATTTTAATTACCTTTATTTCCATTCGATGCCGTGATTAGTGTGTTGAGTAGTTTCAGATTTTCTAAGGCAGAATGACTTAGAGGATGGAAAAGAAAACATACAAAAATGGAAGGAGAAAGCAAAACGGAGCTTTGAAGGAAACTGGTGTTCACGCGATCGCATGGACGACGCGATTGCGTGCCAGAAACGAAGATGCAGCGACGCGGCCGCATGACTGACGCGACCGCGCGCCTTGAGTAGAACACCCACGACGCGGAAGCGTGACTGACGTGACCACGTGGGAAGGAAAAGCTCCAGATGACGCGACCGCGTGACCCACGCGGACGCGTGACAGAGGCCACACACCAGAAATTGCAGAAAACGCTCATAACGAGTTCTGAGGCCCTTTTTGGCCCAAATCCTAGTCCAGAAGGCAGAGACCAGAGGTTATGAAGTGAGGGAATGCACCCATTCAAGGAGAGCTCGCATATTTTATCTTTCAATGATTTAGATTTAGTTGGGAGGGAGATCTTCTCTCTCTCTCTTTTAGGATTTAGGATTTCTTCTTGTTTTAAGAGTAACTCTAGATCCCATGTTTAATGTTCTTTTAGTTTTACTTCTATTTATTTATTTATTCCAACATCTGAATTGATTATTATAATTTGAATTAAGAATTCTACCATGTTACAGATTGCTATTTGATTTTATGATATTTGAGGTATTTTCAGTTTATGATCGTTCTCTTTGATTTAAGTTATCATTGCTTCCCATCTAAGGATATTTTTATTATTCCAGCAGTTTTACTTTTTCCCCTTTTGGTTCTGGTTAAGAATTTAGTAACTCAACAGTTATTAAACTCAACATAATTGATAATCGTGATCTTGCTAATTGAGCTGAACTTGAGCAATCCCAACCTTTTCTTAGGAAATAAATAGGATTCAAAGGTCAATTTAATTAGTCCCTTGACTCTCCCTTGCCCTGGTAAAGGTTGACCAAGTGGAGTTTAGATGCAACTTTCATTATACTTGAGAGAGATAACTAAGTTGGACCTCTAATTTCCCTTATCTTGCCAAAAGTTGTTTTACAGTTATTATTTATTTTTAATTGTCATTTAATTTACTCATCATTTAAATTGCTTGCTTCTCACCTTCTAAACCCCAATTACAACCTTTATAACTAATAATAAGAACATACTTCCTCGCAGTTCCTTGAGAAGACGACCCGAGGTTTGAATACTCGGTTAACAATTTTTAAGGGGTTTGTTACTTGTGACACCCAAAACGTTTGTACGAAGGGATTTTTGTCGGTTTAGAGACTATATCTACAACGCGACTATTTTTATGACATTCTTTACTGGCAAAAATCCTGACGTCACTAACATTGAAGTGAAATTGGATGAAATGTAGCCAACAGAAAGTAAATAGCAAGGAAAATTAAAGTGCAGAAAGTAAAGTGACTGAAACTTAAAGAACAAGGAATGTAAATTGAAAGAATCTTAAATGACAGGAAATGTAAATTGCATGAAATGTAAAGGGAGGCTGGGTGCTGGAAATTTAAAGAAAGCAATAGATCAAAGCTTAGAACAATTGCAGAGAATTAAACTTGCAGGAAGAGTAAATCAAGCTCACAGCAAACTCAAATGTAAAGTGCAGAACACTTGCAGAAGAATTAAATTGCATAAAAGTAAATTGGAAGCAATTGGAATAGAAGATTTAAATTCAAGCTCAATGCAAACTGAATTGAAAAATTGCAGAAGAGGAAATTGCAGCAGAGAGATGTAAGAAATTGAAATTTTGCAAAAACTAAATTCAAGATTCAAAAATAGAAAGTACAGAAAAATTAAAAGTGTTTCAAAGAGGACTTGCTATTCTACACTACTCCTAATGCTCTCTAGCAGAGCCAGCCTTTCTACAAAAGTAAAAATGATGCCTTATATAGGCTTTATAAAGTGAAATTGAAAATGAAATTAAAAACAAATTACAATTAAATGAAATTTCTAATCTAATTGATCCTTGTGCCTTTGAGTTAATGGGCTTTGCTTGCTTTGGATTTGAAGAAGAGTAGATCCAATTGGCTTTTTAATTTTGTGAAGATTTGAATTTAATTTCATTTTTGAGTCAAAAATTGGCCATGAGCCACTCCCAGGGCAGTGCTCGGTTGATGGAGTGAGCGCAGCACTCCCCCTTGCCTTGGCCTTCCAATTTTGCGCGACAAGCTCCTTGGACCAAGCATCAGGGTAGCGCTCGGTTGTCACAAAGAGCGCAGTGCTCCCAGGGCCTTGGCCTTGCCAAGTTTGCTAGCACTCAGTTAATTGAGTGAATTGAGCGCCCCTTGCTTGTTGAATGAGCCCCCAATTCGAACCATGGGTGATGCAATTTTCTCACTAAATTTCATTATAGAATAGCGCTTCAAGCTTGGATGCACAAGGTCCCTTGTTAGAATTTTGGTGAAGCCCATGTGGAGCAATTTTTCTAGTTCACTCTAGCGCTACTGGCCTTGCATTCCTTGTGTCTCCCCCTTCGAATCTTGGTGAAGTCACTTTGGTCTATTTTTGCTTGTTTTTGGTCCTTAAAAATGCCTTTTGATTGTGCCTCATTTTCATGCCAAATATTGATTGCTATATATCGTTCGAAAGCTCTCAATGTCAGCTTTCCAACGCAACTGAAAGCACATCAATTGGACATTTGTAGCTGAAGTTATGGCCCTTTGAAGGAGGCATGGTCATGCTGTGAACGCCCAAGTTTAACTTAGCGAAAAATCTTGCTTCCAAGCTGAATTTTTTTCACGATAAAGCTAAGTTAACTTAGTTAACCAAGCTTTGTGAGTGCTGATTCTCAAACTTCCTTGATTTGGTCATGGGCCACACTTTTAAAAGCGTGGCCTAAGGCTCCAAAGTGTGCTCCAACTTCAAAGTATGCCCCAAAACTCTTTTTTTCTCTCTTTTAGCTTATTTTGTGCTTCTTTGCTTCTTTTTCTTCTTATTTCCTACAAAGTTTATCAAATCAAAAGATCAAAGAAATATACTATTTAAGCACCAAAGCATTCAATATTTAAGCACAAATCATCAATTTTTTGTATGAGAGAGCATAGAAAAAGATGACATGATGACATGTCATCACAACACCAAACTTAAACCTTGCTTGTCCCCAAGCAAGAAAAGAATCATGCAATAAAGATTGACAATCCAAGATAGGAAGAATAGCGAGTTAATGTTCATGGTAAGCTAGTTTTCAATGCAAGCTACAATCACAAAAGAAATGTAAATGATTGATGCTTCTATCTAGCTCAATTTATGAAATCTTTTCCTTATAATTTTTCCTTGAAACAAGCTTTTGATTTTCTTATTAGCTTCTCCTTTTGGGTGTTTTACCCCATGAGTTGATAACAAAGCTACAACTCTAAATGCTTTGTTTTCAAGTATTACCACTTGATACATAAGCACCACAAGCATTTAATTAGAGGACTTCATTAAGCTCATTTATTTCTTTTCTTGACTCTCTAATCATTGATGCTCAGAGCCTTGAGCTTTGAGGGAGTGCATTTGCACTTGAGCCTAGCCTTGACTCTAAGTGTTTTGTTTTGAAGCTTTTTGCTTGATACATAAACAACACAAGTACTTAACAATGATATTGTCATTGGTACTCAGAGCCTTCAGCTTTCTCATTCTTTCCCTTTTTCTTTTCTTGCCTTAAATTGCAATTGTTTCTTCAAGGTTTTCATGATTTCAAAAGATTTCACAAAATGTCCTAGATGAAAACTTCAATTAAGTAAGATCTAATGCAATTGAGCAATAATTAACCAGACTAGCTTTCCAATACTTGTATGCACATGCTAAATTCTTCTTTAATTCCTTGTTTGTTTATGATCATAATACTTTACTGCTTTGAACTCACAAAACTCAAGTTGGTAGTTATAATGGCACAGCAACATGTTACAAATCAAGATTCAAGCTATATTTTATTCATACACACATGTAAACAGATAAGATGAAGACAATCATGCAATTTAAGTGCTGGAAACAAATGAGAAGAAAAGGAACTCTACAACCTTGTAGTTTCATCTTCATTATTGTTGTCCTTTTTCCTCTATTCTTCCTCTTTCCCTTGCCAAACTCAGAATGCTTGCTCATCCTCAAGCAACAATTAGAACAATGGCTATGTGGCTAAGATGGATCATGAATGTCTTACACAATGAAATGTTAGTAGTACATGTGTTCTAAGCAAGCAAAATTAAAGATAAAAATCAAGGCACAAAGGACAGAGACATTGTGATTGCATAGATAAGAAGGTGTGTACAATACATTACATAAAAGATAAGTGGCACACCAAGCTTAGTGTGACACTTTCACTTGGAATTGATGCAAGTATCCAGTAAAGATTGGAAGCAAATTTTGTTGTATAGCAACACCAAACTTAGAATGCAATCATATGTCAATTTATTTGAATTAAAACTAAGCAAATGAAACTGTTATTTGTTAACTACAATCACCAAGTGAAGTATCTGTCATGAATAAGGATTTCTTGGTGAGGTATTAACAAAAATAGTTAAGCAGCAAACTAAATGAAAGCATTTAAAAACAGAAAAATGACTAAAATAAGTAGAATGAAAAAGTTTCAAATCAAAAGAGAAAAAAATAAAACTGCAGAGGCATTATGATTATGCAGACAAGTAGTGTTGCTTGAACAAATTGCATAGAAAATAAGTGGCACACCAAACTTAGAATCCTAGTATGGCACTTTCATTTTTGATTTGATGCAATCATCCAAAAGGATTGAAAACAATTTGTTGCAAGGCAACACCAAACTTAGAATGTAACCATATGCCACTTTATCAAAATTTAAACAAAGCAAAGAAAGAAAATAAACAAGCAGAGATTTGAAGTGTTACCTAAGGTTGGCATGTTCTTCACTTTCTTCCTTTTCTTCCAGTTTGTTAAGAGGAATGACCTCAAGGGAGGAGAAGATTCAGCTATTGCCCCTTGTCTTGGTCTCTCCTCAGCAAGCTTTCTTTTGTTAATGCCTTGATTGAGCTTGCTTGCTGGATCAGGGGGAGGATTGCTTGTAGTTGACCTTCTCTTCTTCATGAATATTGTCCTTTGTAGCTTGGTCACAATCCTCTTCTCGGTGCTTTTGTTAATTGCCTTCACTTCCTTGAGTCCAAGTCTTGGTGGTTGTGTGATTGTTGGAGTGTTCTCTTCATCAAGAGATTTTTGAATTGATGGTTTAGTGAGCTCTTCCTTCCTGTAATTTTCTGCTTCAATTGAGTGTGAACTTCCTTGATTGGCTTCCTCCTCTTCTTTTACATGATCTTCCATTAAGTCTTTTGGGAGTGAAGTTTCATGTTCCTCTATCACCTCAATTAGCTTCTGTGAATATGAAGCCACATGTTCAAACACCTCCACAACCTCCTTTTCCATTGAAATTTTACTTGACACAAAGGCTTCCTCATCTTGCCCTTCCTCTTTCTTCTTTGCACTCAACAATTGAGCTAACAACACTTCCATATTTGTGAGGGAGTTCTCTTATTCTTTCCATGATCTCTGTGCTTCCCTTTCATATATTTCAAGTATGGTTTCAAGCCTTGAGAGGCTTTGGTTCATGGAAGTTTGTGTAGACTATGAGTTTTGGAAGAGATTTTGTGTCAAGGGATAGTTAAGTGATGAAGAATTTTCAGATAAAAAACTGGGAGTGAGGTTTGACAGCTTTCCAGGAATGAATTGAAAGTTTGCTCAAGTGATAATAGCTCTTGATAAGTGGAGTATGAATTGTCAAATGCTTTCTGATTTTTATTCTCCCAAGCACAACTTGAAGAATTGTTGAATTCATCACATTATGAATCATCTTGTGGCATTGGGGAACAATTTTTCATGTATGTATTGACAGCACAATCAAATGATGATGTTCCTTGATGAACAGAAGATGACACATTGAAATTCCCTTCCCAGCCACAATTTATGTCAGTATCATAGCAATATGAGTCACTTTGTGGCTCTGGGAAATAATTCATTTCACTTGATTGTTCATACTCTTGTTGATATGCCCAGCTACCATAAGGATAATGACATAAGTCATTTTGTGGTTCTGGACAATATCTCATGTGATTTTCTTGCTCATCTTTTGTTTCTGAAGCAAATCTCCATGGATTGGAGTATTCAGAATTTGTATTTTCTTGGTGATATTTCCAGCCACCATTAGAGATTGGTGATGGTGGGTAATATCCCATAAAATTTGTTTGATCATAAGATGTGTTGAACTCCATTTGAATTTTGCAAAACACAACACCAATGAGAATTGAAATTCATGTCACAGAGAAAGAATTTCTTAGTAAAGCAATAACTCAAACACCTTGCTATAAACTTAAATCAGAGAACAAAAACAAAGAAAATGCTTAATCTAGACTTCTCACCCACTTAATCATTGTTGATCTAAATCAATTCCTGGCAACGGCGCCAAAAACTTGATGGATTGGAAAAGAAATTCCAACACCTAACTCACCGGCAAGTGTACCGGGTCGCATCAAGTAGTAATAACTCACTTAGAGTGAGGTCGATCCCACAGGGATTGATGGATCAAGCAACTTTAGTGGGTGATTAGTTTAGTCAAGCTAACATTGAAGTAAAATTGGATGAAATGTAGCCAACAGAAAGTAAATAGCAAGGAAAATTAAAGTGCAGAAAGTAAAGTGACTGAAACTTAAAGAATAAGGAATGTAAATTGACAGAATCCTAAATGACAAGAAATGTAAATTTCATGAAATGTAAAGGGGGGCTGGGTGCTGGAAATTTAAAGAAAGCAATAGATCAAAGCTTAGAACAATTACAGAGAATTAAACTTGCAAGAAGAGTAAATTAAGCTCACAGCAAAATCAAATGAAAAGTGCAGAACACTTGCAGAATAATTAAATTGCATAAAAGTAAATTGGAAGCAATTGGATCAGAAGATTTAAATTCAAGCTAAATACAAACTGAATTGAAAAATTGCAGAAGAGGAAATTGCAACAGAGAGATGTAAGAAATTGAAATTTTGCATAAACTGAATTCAAGATTCAAAAACAGAAGGTGCAGAAAAATTAAAAGCGTTTCAATGAGGACTTGCTATTCTACACTACTCCTAATGCTCTCTAGCAGAGCCAGCCTTTCTACAAAAATGAAAATGATGCCTTATATAGGCTTTACAAAGTGAAATTGAAAATGAAATTAAAAACAAATTACAATTAACTGAAATTCCTAATCTAATTGATCTTTGTGCCTTTGAGTTAATGGGCTTTGCTTGCTTTGGATTTGAAGAAGAGTGGATCTAATTGGCTTTTTAATTTTGTGAAGATTTGAATTTAATTTCATTTTTGACTCAAAAATTGGCCATGAGCCAATCCCAGGGCAGTGCTCGGTTGATGGAGTGAGCGCAGCACTCCCCCTTGCCTTGGCCTTCCAATTTTGCACGACAAGCTCCTTGGACCAAGCATCAAGGTAGCGCTCGGTTGTCACAAAGAGCGTAGCGCTCCTTGGGCTTTGGCCTTGCCAAGTTTGCTAGTGCTCAGTTAATTGAGTGAACTGAGCGCCCCTTGCTTGTTGAATGAGCCCCCAATTCGAACCATGGGTGATACAATTCGCTCACCAAATTTCATTATAGAGTAGCGCTTCAAGCTTGGATGCACAAGGTCCCTTGTTCGAATCCTGGTGAAGCCCATGTGGAGCAATTTTTCTAGTTCACTCTAGCACTGCTGGCCTTGCATTCCTTGTGTCTCCCCCTTCGAATCTTGGTGAAGCCACTTTGGTCTATTTTTGCTTGTTTTTGGTCTTTAAACATGCCTTTCACTTGTGCCTCAATTTCATGCCAAATATGGATTGCTATATATCGTTGGAAAGCTCTGAATGTCAGCTTTCCAACACACTGGAAGCACATCAATTAGATGTCTGTAGCTCAAGTTATGGCCCTTTGAAGGAGGCATGGTCATGCTGTGAACGCCCAAGTTTAACTTAGCGAAAAATCTTGCTTCCAAGCTGAATTTTTTTTCACGATAAAGCTAAGTTAACTTAGTTAACCGAGCTTTGTGAGTGCTGATTGTCAAGCTTCCTTGATTTGGTCATGGACCACGCTTTTAAAAGCGTGGCCTAAGGCTCCAAAGTGTGCTCCAACTTCAAAGTGTGCCCCAAAACTCTTTTTTTTTTCTCCCTTTTAGCTTATTTTGTGCTTCTTTGCTTCTTTTTCTTCTTATTTCTTACAAAGTTTATCAAATCAAAAGATCAAAGAAATATACCATTTAAGTACCAAAGCATTCAATATTTAAGCACAAATCATCAATTTCTTGTATGAGAGAGCATAGAAAAACATGACATGCTGACATGTCATCAGACCACCTAGAAACCTAACCGAGTTTGGAATAGCAAATCAAGGTAGGGTTTGGTGAAATTAATTTTGATTAATTTTGTTTTAGTTGGGTGATTGCTGTATGTTTTGGTTATGCTTGAAATTGACTGCTTATATGAGCTATTCTTGGTGAATGTTTGTTGAAATTTTGATGAAATTTGATGATATTCAAGCTATGAAACATGTTCTTGAGTGCATCTGGAAAAACAAACCCTAGGACTTAAATTGGGGTTGATTTAATTTTGAAATAAAGTGGAAATGATGGGGTTTTAATGGCTGCTAATTTATTATGAATTTAGGTAAAAATCGGTTGATGAAAAGATTGAAAAACGGGTGAAAACAAAGAAAGAATCTGAAAAATTTTATGAAGAATACGAAGAAAACTTTGAGTGTGGTGAAGAATAATGAAGAACACCTTTTTGATCCATAAAAGGGCAAGGAAGTAAATATTTTGGTGTTTGGGGGGTTATTTTGTAATTTCAAAAAGTTAGGGTGGTTTAGAAATATTAAAAGTTACGGGTGGAAAAAAGTGAATTTTAAAGGTTAAATGTTAAAAAGGGGTAATTTTCAAAAATTTAATGATAAAATAATAAATAATAATAAAGTATTAAATAATAATATTTAATTAAAAATAATATTTTAATAAAAATAATAAAATAATGCAGAATGATTACCTTTAATGCGGAATAATAAAGTAATAAAGTTTTAGAAAGACAACTTTAAGCACAGAATCTCATAATTACCTTCATAAAATACCTAGGGAGTGGTGATAACATATTAGTGAGGCAAAGACAATTGAAAGATAAAAAGTTAAAGAAGAGATAAAAGTCGAAGAAAAAGTCTGTAAAGTTTTAATGACAGAAACAAACAGAGATTAGTGAACGAACTAGGAGCAACATAGTTAATTCTTGAGTTGCGCCCTGGGTTAGGTATAATATGAAAAGTTAAACTGTTTCAATATAGATTTAATAAACCTATACATGGGACAGGCTAACTATTCATAGCAAAATTTACATAAGCTTTAAATACATATGTTAAACAGAGAAATCAAAGCAGAATAAAGAGACAAAGAGAAAAGAGTAATATGATAAAGAACAGAGGACCTGTTGAATGGTCATTTGTTGCATTAAGGTGACTCAAGAGATATTTGTGTGTTCATCTGCTGCATTGAGACACTCAGATAGATGGTGGTGCGGCCACTGAAAACGCTTTCCTGGGGTACATATCCATATTTTATTTCTGTAAGGAAGAGGGATTATTTCCTGCTACAGAAGTACCGTGACCACTTGTTCCATTTCTGTATTAGCAGAGGGGTTATTTCCTGTATACAGAAGGTGTGTCAGCATACATCCCTGCAGTGGCAGATGTGTTATTTTCTGCGTGTAGTGGACCCTGTGGTGGCAGAGGGGTTATTTCCTATACACAGGGGTATAGCCAACAGGAAAGCCATATCCGGCTAGTAATGCTGGGTTACGTCGAGAGCGGGTAGAAACCCACAGATGAGCTTATTACCTGCACTAGGACTACACATGCATCATTATTGTCTGCACATTATTCTGTTGCATTCCCTTTATGTGTGTGATCTATTCCATTATGTTTGTCTGCTTGTATGCTATATCTGCGTTTTATTTTTTTTTTTGTATTCTTCTATTCGTGATCTATTTTTTATTTTCTTTATTTTCTCTACTTATCTTCATCGTCTGTTTACTACTTCGCTGTATTGTGTTATTTGTCTGCTAAACAACACCGAAATACTGAACGTAACTAATATCCCCGGCCCTACTAAGAACTCCCCAGTTCTTACCCCTTCTCTCCCTTCCTCCCCTCCAGATGGAGACGGGTGTGATATTCTATGAGTTTGAGGACTGGTGCACGAAATCACAATCACACTTTTGCAATTCCGCACAACTAACCAGCAAGTGCACTAGGTCGTCCAAGTAATACCTTACGTGAGTAAGGGTCGATCCCACGGAGATTTTCGGCTTGAAGCAAGCTATGGTTATCTTGTAACTCTTAGTTAGGATATCAATAATTCTCAGATTTAATTGTAAAAAGTAAAAGAACATGAAATAAATACTTGTTTTGCAGTAATGGAGAACAGGTTGAGGTTTTGGAGATGCTCTATCTTCTGAATCTCTGCTTTCCTACTATCTTCTTCTTCAAGCACGCAAGGCTCCTTCCATGGCAAGCTGTATGTTGGTGGATCACCGTTGTCAATGGCTACCATCCGTCCTCTCAGTAAAAATGGTCCAAATGCGGTGTCACCGCACGGCTAATCATCTGTCGGTTCTCACTCATGCTGGAATAGGATCCATTGATCCTTTTGCGTCTGTCACTACGTCCAGCACTTGCAAGTTTGAAGCTCGTCATAGTCATCCCTTCCCAGATCCTACTCGGAATACCACAGACAAGGTTTAGACTTTCCAGATCCCAAGAATGGCTGCCAATAATTCTGGCTTATACCACGAAGACTCTGATCTGAATCAGGATGCCAAGAGATATGCACTCAATCTAAGGTAGAACGGAAGTGGTTGTCAGGCACACGTTCATAGGTGAGAATGATGATGAGTGTCACGATCATCACATTCATCAAGTTGAAGAACAAGTGTATATCTTAGAGAAGAGACAAGTGTGATTGAATGGAAAACAGTAGTAATTGCATTAATTCATCAAAACACAGCAGAGCTTCTCACCCCCAACCATGGGGTTTAGAGACTCATGCCGTTAGAAATACAGTATGAAACGTGTAAAAGTGTCATGAGGTACAAGATGAATCATTAAAAGTAGTTTTTATAATAAACTAGTGACCTAGGGTTACAGAAAATGAGTAAGCTAGAATAGTTAGTATAGAAATCCACTTCCGGGGCCCACTTGGTGTGTGCTTAGGCTAAGCATTAAAGCTTTCACGTGTAGAGACCTTTCTTGGAGTTAAACACTAGCTTTTGTGCCAGTTTGGGCGTTTAACTCCAGCTTTCATGCCAGTTCTGGTGTTTTGACGCCAGAATTTCTATGCTGACTTGGAACGCCAGTTTGGGCCATCAAATCTAGGGCAAAGTATGGACTATTATATATTTCTGGAAAGCCCAGGATGTCTACTTTTCAACGCAATTGAGAGCGCGCCAATTGGGCTTTTGTAGCTCCAGAAAATCCACTTCGAGTGTAGAATCCAACAGCATCTGCAGTCCTTTTTCAGCCTCTGAATCAGATTTTTGCTCAGGTCCCTCAATTTCAGCCAGAAAATACCTGAAATCACAAAAAAACACACAAACTCATAGTAAAGTCCAGAAATGTGATTTTTAATTAAAAAATAATAAAAAAATAATAAAAACTAACTAAAATATACTGAAAACATACTAAAAACAATACCAAAAAGCGTATAAATTATCTGCTCATCACAACACCAAACTTAAATTGATGCTTGTCCCCAAGCAACTGAAAATCAAATAGGATAAAAGGAAGAGAATATACAATGAATTCTAAAAAATCTATGAAGATCAGTCTTAATTAGATGAGCGGGGCTATTAGCTTTTTGCTTCTGAACAGTTTTGGCATCTCACTTTATCCCTTGAAGTTCAGAATGATTGGCATCTATAGGAACTCAGAATTCAGATAGTGTTATTGATTCTCCTAGTTCAGTATGTTGATTCTTGAACACAGTGACTTTATGAGTCTTGGCCGTAACCCTAAGCATTTTGTTTTCTAGTATTACCACCGGATACATAAATGCCACAGACACATAACTGGGTGAACCTTTTCAGATTGTGACTCAGCTTTGCTAGAGTCCCCAATTCGAGGTGTCCAGATCTCTTAAGCACACTCTTTTTGCTTTGGACCACGACTTTAACCGCTCAGTCTCAAGTTTTCACTTGACACCTTCACGCCACAAGCACATGGTTAGGGACAGCTTGGTTTAGCCGCTTAGGCCAGGATTTTATTCCTGTGGGCCCTCCTATCCACTGATGCTCAAAGCCTTGGATCCTTTTTATTTTACCCTTGCCTTTTAGTTTAAAGGACTATTGGCTTTTTCTGCTTGCCTTTTGGTTTAAAGGGCTATCCACTGCTGTACTCTTTGAGTATGAACCTCACAGCTTTATAATTCGCAATGTCTGCAAACCATGGTGCTTCCTGAATGGCGAAGAGTTGCTCATCTAGAAAGGTTTCAGAGATCTCAGTAGGAGGGAGGGACGCTCCTGCTACTGGTTCTATCCGGGACAGGTGATCAGCTACCTGGTTCTCTGTCCCTTTTCTGTCTCTTATTTCTATATTAAACTCTTGCAGAAGCAACATCCATCTTATGAGCCTGGGTTTTGAATCCTACTTTGTGAGTAGGTATTTAAGAGCAGCATGGTCAGTATACACAATTACTTTTGAACCTACTAAATAGGATCTAAACTTGTCAATGGCATAAACCACTGCAAGTAACTCTTTTTCTGTGGTTGTGTAATTCTTCTGTGCATCATTTAAAACATGGCTAGCATAGTAAATGACGTACAGAAGCTTGTTATGCCTATGTCCCAACACGACACCAATGGCATGGTCACTGGCATCACACATTAGTTCGAATGGTAATGTCCAGTTTGGTGCAGAGATGACTGGTGCTGTAACCAGCTGGTGCACGAAATTGTGATCATCAACAATGGTGCCAAAGGAATTGGAGCTCTTAAACATGAATCACACTTTGTCATAATTCCGCACAACTAACCAGCAAGTGTACTGGGTCGTCCAAGTAATACCTTACGTGAGTAAGGGTCGATCCCACAGAGATTGTCGGCTTGAAGCAAGCTATGGTCACCTTGTAAATCTCAGTCAGGCAAATTCAGATGGTGATGGAGAATTGATAATTAAAAGATAAATAAAACATAAAATAAAGATAGAGATACTTATGTAATTCTTTGGTTGGAATTTCAGATAAGCGTATGAAGATGCTTTGTTCCTCCTGAACCTCTGCTTTCATATTGCCTTCTTCCAATCATTTATATTCCTTTCCATGGCAAGCTTTATATTAAGGCATCACCGTTGTCAATGGCTACTTCCCGTCCTCTCCGTGAAAACGTTCCAAATGCGCTGTCACCGCACGGCTAATCATCTGTCGGTTCTCGATCATGTTGGGATAGGATCCATTGATCCTTTTGCGTCTCTCACACGCCCAACAATCGTGAGTTTGAAGCTCGTCACAGTCATCCCTTCCTAGATCCTACTCAGAATACCACAGATAAGGTTTAGACATTCCGGATCTCAGGAATGGCCGCCAATAATTCTAGCCTATACCACGAAGGTTCCAATCTTAGATCAGAAACCCAAGAGATATGCATTCAAGCTTGTTCATGTAGAACGGAAGTGGTTGTCAGTCACGCATTCATAGGTGAGAATGGTGATGAGTGTCACATAATCATCACATTCATCATGTTCTTGGGTGTGAATGAACATCTTCGAGAAGAAATAGACTATAGTTGAATAGAAAAACAATAGTACTTTGTATTAATTCATGAAGAACAGCAGAGCTCTACACCTTAATCTATGGTGTGTAGAAACTCCACCGTTGAAAATACATAAGAACAAAAGGTCTAGGCATGGCCGAATGGCCAGCCTCTCAAAGAGGGTTCAATCATCAAAACATGATTCCAGGATGATCAAAAGATAAAAATACAATAGCAAAAGGTCCTATTTATAGATAACTAGTAGCCTAGGGTTTACAGAAATCAGTAATTAATGCAGAAATCTTCTTCCCGGCCCACTTGGTGTGTTCTTGGGCTGAGCATTGAAGCTTCCATGTGTAGAGACTTTTCTTGGAGTTAAACACCAGCTTTTGTGCTAGTTTGGGCGTTTAACTCCAGCTTTTGTGCCAGTTCCGGCGTTAAATGCCAAAATTCTTGAGCTGAATTGGAACGCCTATTTGGGCCATCAAATCTCAGGCAAAGTCTGGATTATTATATATTGCTGGAAAGCCCAGGATGTCTACTTTCAAAAGCAATTGAGAGCGCGCCAATTGGGCTTCTGTAGCTCCAGAAAATCCACTTTGAGTGTAGGGAGGTCAGAATCCAACAGCATCTGCAGTCATTTTTCAGCCTCTGAATCAGATTTTTGCTCAGGTCCCTCAATTTCAGCCCAGAAAATACCTGAAATCCAGAAAAACACACAAACTCATAGTAAAGTCCAGAATTGTGATTTTTAATTAAAAACTAATAAAAATATAATAAAAACTAATTAAAATATACTAAAAACATACTAAAAACAAGCTCAAAAAGCGTATAAATTATCTGCTCATCACAACACCAAACTTAAATTGTTGCTTGTCCCCAAGCAACTGAAAATCAAATAGGATAGCAAGAAGAGAATATACAATGAATTCCAAAAACATCTATGAAGATCAGTATTAATTAGATGAGCGGGGCTTTTAGCTTTTTGCTTCTGAACAGTTTTGGCATCTCACTTTATTCATTGAAGTTCAGAATGATTGGCATCTATAGGAACTCAGAATCCAGATAGTGTTATTGATTCTCCTAGTTAAGTATGTTGATTCTTGAACACAGCTACTTTATGAGTCTTGGCCGTGGCCCTAAGCACTTTGTTTTCCATTATTACCACCGGATACATAAATGCCACAGACACATAACTGGGTGAACCTTTTCAGATTATGACTCAGCTTTGCTAGAGTCCCCAATTAGAGGTGTCCAGGGTTCTTAAGCACACTCTTCTTTTTGCTTTGGACCTCGACTTTAACCGCTCAGTCTCAAATTTTTACTTGACACCTTCACGCCACAAGCACATGGTTAGGGACAGCTTGGTTTAGCCGCTTAGGCCAGGATTTTATTCCTGTGGGCCCTCCTATCCGCTGATGCTCAAAGCCTTGGATCCTTTTTATCACCCTTGCCTTTTGGTTTAAACGGATATTGGCTTTTTCTGCTTGCTTTTCTCTCTCTTTTTTTTTTGTGCAAGCTTTTCACTGCTTTTTCTTGCTTCAAGAATCAATTTTATGATTTTTCAGATCATCAGATAACATTTCTCCTTTTCCCACCATTCTTTCAAGAGCCAACAATTTTAACATTCATAAACAATCAAATTTAAAAATATACACTGTTCAAGCATTCATTCAGAAAAACAATAGTATTGCCACCACATCAAAATAATTAAACTGTTTTGAAATTTGAAATTCATGCACTTCTTTTTCTTTTTCAATTAAAAATATTTTTCATTTAAGAAAGATGATGGATTCATTTTCATAGCTTTAAGGCATAGACACTTAGACACTAATGATCATGTAATAAAGACACAAACATAAATAAACATAAAGCACAATTTTCGAAAAAAAAACAGAAAATAAAGAACAAGGAAATTAAAGAACGGGTCCACCTTAGTGATGGCGGCTTGTTCTTCCTTTTGAAGATCTTATGGAGTGCTTGAGCTCCTCAATGTCTCTTCCTTGCCTTTGTTGTTCCTCTTTCATGGTTCTTTTGTCTTCTCTAATTTCATGGAGGAGGATGGAATGCTCTTGGTGCTCCACCCTTAGTTGTCCCATGTTGGAACTTAATTCTCCTAGGGAGGTGTTGATTTGCTCCCAATAGTTTTGTGGAGGAAAATGCATCCCTTGAGGTATCTCAGGGATTTCATGATGAGGAGTTTCCTCATGCTCTTGTCCATGAGTGGGATCTCTTGTTTGCTCCATCCTTTTCTTAGTGATGGGCTTGTCCTCATCAATGAGGATGTCTTCCTTTATGTCAATTCCAGCTAAATTGCAGAGGTGACAAATGAGATGAGGGAAGGCTAACCTTGCCACAGTAGAGGACTTGTCCGCTACCTTGTAGAGTTCTTGGGATATAACCTCATGAACTTCTACTTCCTCTCTAATCATGATGCTATGAATCATGATAGCCCGGTCTATAGTAACTTCAGATCGGTTGCTAGTAGGAATGATTGAGCGTTGGATGAACTCCAACCATCCCCTAGCCACGGGCTTGAGGTCATGCCTTCTTAGTTGAATCGGCTTCCCTCTTAAATCTCTCTTCCATTGAGCGCCCTCTTCACAGATGTCCATGAGGACTTGGTCCAACCTTTGATCAAAGTTGACCCTATGGGTGTGCATCTCCTTGCATCATAGGCAAATTGAATGCCAGCCTTACATTTTCCAGACTAAAGTCTAAGTATTTCCCTCGGACCATTATAAGCCAATTCATAGGGTCCGGGTTCACATTTTATCGTGGTTCTTAGTGATCCATGCATTGGCATAGAACTCTTGAACCATTAAGATTCCGAATTGTTGAATGGGGTTTGTGAGAACTTCCCAACCTCTTCTTCGAATTTCATGTTGGATCTCCGGATATTCGCCCTTTTTGAGCTTAAAAGGGACCTCGGGGATCACCTTCTTCTTGGCCACAACTTCATAGAAGTGGTCTTGATGCACCCTTGAGAATAATCTCTCCATCTCCCATGACTCGGAGGTGGAAGCTTTTGCCTTCCCTTTCCTCTTTCTAGAGGTTTCTCCGGCCTTTGGTGCCATTAATGGTTATGGAAAAACAAAAAAAAAGCTTTAGCTTTTACCACACCAAACTTAGAAGGTTGCTCATCCTCGAGCAAAAGAAGAAAGAAGAGAGTAGAAGAAGAAGAAATAGAGGAGATGGAAGGGGCTTTGTATTTCGGCCAAGGGGGATAGGTAGTGTGTATATTGTGTGAAAATGAAGGAGTGAAGATGGGTTTATATAGGAGTGGAGGGGGGTATGGTTCGGCCATTATAGGTGGGTTTGAGTGGGAAAGTGGTTTGAATTGGAATGGTGAGGTAGGTGGGGTTTTATAAAGGATGGATGTGAGTGGTGAAGAGAATGGTGGGATTTGATAGGTGAGGGGTTTTTGGGGAAGAGGTATTGAGGTGATTGGTAAATGGGTGAAGAAAAGAGAGAGAGGTGGGGTAGGTGGGATCCTGTGGGGTCCACAGATCCTGAGGTGTCAAGGATTTCTCATCCCTGCACCATGTAGCGTGTAAAACGCCCCTTGTTGCCAATCCTCGCGTTAAACGCCAGGCTGCTGCCCATTTCTGGCATTTAACACCAGCTTCTTGCCCATTCCTGGTGTTAAACGCTAGTCTAGTGCCCATTTCTGGCGTTAAACGCCCAGAATGGTGCCAGACTGGGCGTTTAACGCCCATTCTGCTACCCTTACTGGCGTTTAAACGCCAGTAAGTTTCTCCTTCAGAGTGTTCTATTTTTCATTATATTTTTCCTTCTGTTTTTGCTTTTTCAATTGTTTTTATGACTTCACATGATCATCAACCTACAGAAAATATAAAATAACAAAAGAAAATAGAAATTTAACATAGATAAGTAAAAAAAATTGGGTTGCCTCCCAACAAGTGCTTCTTTAATGTCAATAGGTTGACTGTGGCTCTCATGGAGCCTCACAGATGTTCAGAGCAATGTTGGAACCTCCCAATACCAAACTTAGAGTTTGAATGTGGGGGTTCAACACCAAACTTAAAGTTTGGTTGTGGCCTCCCAACACCAAACTTAGAGTTTGACTGTGGGGGCTCTATTTGACTCTGTATTGAGAGAAGCTCTTCATGCTTCCTCTCCATGGTGACAGAGGGATATCCTTGAGCTTTAAACACAAGGAAGTCTCCATTCACTTGAATGATCAATTCTCCTCTGTCAACATCAATCATAGCTTTTGCTGTGGCTAGGAAGGGTCTGCCAAGGATGATGGATTCATCCATACACTTCCCAGTCTCTAGGATTATGAAGTCAGCAGGGATGTAGTGGCCTTCAACCTTTACCAAGACATCCTCTACAAGTCCATAAGCTTGTTTCTTTGAATTGTCTGCCATCTCCAGTGAGATTCTTACAGCTTGTACCTCAATGATCCCTAGCTTCTCTATTACAGAGAGAGGCATGAGGTTTATACTTGACCCTAGGTCACACAGAGCCTTCTCAAAGGTCATGGTGCCTATGGTACAAGGGATTGAAAATTTTCCGGTAATTTCTGCCTAGTCAAGTCATCCAGTTCTTTGATGAGCAATGGAGGTTCATCCTCCCAAGTCTCATTACCAAACAACCTGGCATTTAGCTTTATGATTGCTCCAAGGTACTTAGCAACTTGCTCTTCAGTAACATCTTCATCCTCTTCAGAGGAAGAATACTCATCAGAGCTCATGAATGGCAAAAGTAAATTTAATGGAATCTCTATGGTCTCAGTCTGAGCCTCGGATTCCCATGGTTCCTCATTAGGGAACTCCATGGAGGTTAGTGGACGTCCATTGAGATCTTCCTCAGTGGAGATCACTGCCTCTTCCTCCTCTCCAGGTTCGGCCATATGAGACGTATTTATGGCCTTGCATTCTCTCTTTGGATTCTTTTCTGTATTGCTTGGGAGAGTACTAGGAGGGAGTTCAGTAATTTTCTTACTCAGCTGACCCACTTGTGCCTCCAAATTTCTAATGGAGGACCTTGTTTCAGTCATGAAACTTTGAGTGGTTTTGATTAGATCAGAGACAATAGTTGCTAAGTCAGAGTGGCTTTGCTTAGAATTCTCTGTCTATTGCTGAGAAGATGATGGAAAAGGTTTGCTATTGTTAAACCTATTTCTTCCACCATTATTGTTGTTGAAACCTTGTTGAGGTCTCTATTGATCCTTCCATGAAAGATTTGGATGATTTTCCATGAAGGATTATAGGTGTTTCCATAGGGTTCTCCCATATAATTCACCTCTTCCATTGCTGGGTTCTCAGGATCATAAGCTTCTTCTTCAGAGGAAGCTTCCTTAGTACTGCCTGTTGCTGCTTGCATTCCAGACAGACTCTGAGAAATCATATTTACTTGCTGAGTCAATATTTTATTTTGAGCCAATATGGCATTCAGAGTATCAATCTCAAGAACTCCTTTCTTCTGAGTTGTCCCATTATTCACAGGATTCCTTTCAGAAGTGTACATGAATTGGTTATTTGCAACCATTTCAATGAGTTCTTGAGCTTCTGTAGGCATTTTCTTCAGATGAAGAGATCCTCCAGCAGAGCTATCCAATGACATCTTGGATAGTTCAGACAAACCATCATAGAAAATACCTATGATGCTCCATTCAGAAAGCATGTCAGAAGGACATCTTCTGATCAATTGCTTGTATCTTTCCCAAGCTTCATAGATGGATTCACCTTCCTTCTGTCTGAATGTTTGGACTTCCACTCTAAGCTTGCTCAATTTTTGAGGTGGAAAGAACTTTGCCAAGAAGGCATTAACTAGCTTTTCCCAAGAGTTCAGGCTTTCTTTAGGTTGTGAATCCAACCATGTCCTAGCTCTGTCTCTTACAGCAAAAGGAAAAAGCATAAGTCTATAGACTTCAGGGTCAACCCCATTGGTCTTGACAGTGTCACAGATTTGCAAGAATTTAGCTAGGAACTGATGAGGATCTTTCAATGGAAGTCCATGAAACTTGCAATTCTGTTGCATTAGAGAAACTAATTGAGGCTTAAGCTCAAAGTTGTTTGCTCCAATGGCAGGGATTGAGATGCTTCTCCCATAGAAGTCGGGAGTATGTGTAGTAAAGTCACCAAGCACTTTCCTTGCATTGTTGGCATTGTTGTTTTCGGCTGCCATGGTTTCTTCTTCTTTGAAAAGCTCTGTTAGGCCCTCTAGAGAGAATTGTGCTTTAGCTTCTCTTAGCTTTCTCTTCAAGGTCCTTTTAGGTTCAGGATCAGCTTGAACAAGTATGCCTTTATCTTTGTTCCTGCTCATATGAAAGAGAAGAGAACAAGAAAGTAGGGAATCCTCTTTGTCACAGTATAGAGATTCCTTGAGGTGTCAGAGGAAAAGAAGAATAGAAGGAGGAGGTAGATAGAAGATAATTCGAACATATAAAGAAGGATAGAGTTTGAATTGCACCTTGAGGAGGAGTGTTAGTCCCTTAAATAGAAGGATGTGAGAAGAGGGGAGGAATTTTTGAAAATAAATTAAAAAGATTTTGAAATAATAAAAAGATAATTGAAAATTTGATTGAGATCTTCGAAAATTAAGATTGGGAAAAAAAATTAAGTGATTTTTTTAAAAAAGATTTTGAAATTAGAAACCAAAAAGATGTGATTGAAAAGATGTGATTGAGAAGATATGATTGACAATCAAACTAAAAAGAGAAAGTTTTAAAATTAAAGTTGATTTACTTGACTAACAAGAAATTAGAAGATATGATTCTAGAATTAAAACTTTTGATCTTTTCTTAATAGGCAAGTAACAACTAGAAAATTTTGAAGTAAATCATTTATAACAAGGATTTTTGAAAATAATAAAAAAATGGAAAGAAATTGATTTTGAAGAGATATAATTGAAAATATATGATTTGAAAAAGATTTGAATTTGAAAAATTATGAAAATTTGAAAAAGATTTGAATTAAAAACAAAATCTTTCCTCTAGTGTCCTTCTGGCGTTAAACGCCAGTTTTCCTTCTTCACTGGGCGTTTTGAATGCCCAGCTTTTTCTGTTTCATTCCTCTGCTGAATGTTCTGAATCTTCAATTCTCTGTATTATTGACTTGAAAAGACACAATTTTGAAAATATTTTTGAATTTTTAATGATGAGAAACAATCAAAATACAACTAATCTTAGGAAACTCAAATCAAACAATGCATGCAGGACACCAAACATAAAAATTTTCATATAAGAGATACTAACAAATTGAGAATGCATGTGAAAAACAACAAAACACACAAAACAAGAGAATTTAAAGATCAGAGCACTGAAATCATCAAGAACAACTTGAAGATCAATGAAGAACATATTGCATGTATTCGAAAAATGCAAGAAGAATAAAAACATGCAATTGACACCAAACTTAAAAATTGATACTAGATTCAAACAAGAAACATAAAATATTTTTGGTTTTTATGGTTTTATAAATTTTTTTTTTGTGATTTTTGAAACTTATATAGAAAAGAAAATAAAGAGAATCAAAACTTTTAATAAGAATTCCAGGAATCATGCAATGTTAGTCTAAAGCTTCAGTCTAAACAGATTAGACATGGTTGGCCAAGCTTCAGCAGGACATTACATTCAGTAGCTAAATTGATGAGAATAAATCAGCTTTTGTGATGATAAAAACATCACCTTGAAACTCTAGAATTCATTCTTAAAAATTCTGAAAAGTACCTAATCTAAGCAACAAGATGAACCGTCAGTTGTCCAAACTCGAACAATCCCCGGCAACGGCGCCAAAAACTTGGTGCACGAAATTGTGATCATCAACAATGGCGCCAAAGGACTTGGAGCTCTTAAACATGAATCACACTTTGTCACAATTCCGCACAACTAACCAGCAAGTGCACTGGGTCGTCCAAGTAATACCTTACGTGAGAAAGGGTCTATCCCACGGAGACTGTCGGCTTGAAGCAAGCTATGGTCACCTTGTAAATCTCAGTGAGGCGAATTCAAATGGTAATGGAGAATTGATAATTAAAAGATAAATAAAACATAAAATAAAGATAGAGATACTTATGTAATTCTTTGGTTGGAATTTCAGATAAGCGTATGAAGATGCTTTGTTCCTCCTGAACCTCTGCTTTCCTATTGCCTTCGTCCAATCATTCATACTCCTTTCCATGGCAAGCTTTATGTTGGGCATCACCGTTGTCAATAGCTACTTCCCGTCCTCTCAGTGAAAACGTTCCAAATGCGCTGTCACCGCACGGCTAATCATCTGTCGGTTCTCGATCATGTTGGAATAGGATCCATTGATCCTTTTGCGTCTGTCACACGCCCAACAATCGCGAGTTTGAAGCTCGTCACAGTCATCCCTTCCCAGATCCTACTCAGAATACCACAGACAAGATTTAGACGTTCCGGATCTCAGGAATGGCCGCCAATAATTCTAGCCTATACCATGAAGGTTCCAATCTTAGATCAGAAACCCAAGAGATATGCATTCAAGTTTGTTCATGTAGAACGGAAGTGGTTGTCAGTCACGCGTTCATAGGTGAGAATGGTGATGAGTGTCACATAATCATCACATTCATCATGTTCTTGGGTGCGAATGAACATCTTAGAGAAGAAATAGACTTGAGTTGAATAGAAAAATAATAGTACTTTGTATTAATTCATGAAGAACAGCAGAGCTCCACACCTTAATCTATGGTGTGTAGAAACTCCACCGTTGAAAATATATAAGAACAAAGGTCTAGGCATGGCCGAATGGCCAGCCTCCCAAAGAGGGTTCAATCATCAAAACATGATTCCAGAATGATCAAAAGATGAAAATACAATAGCAAAAGGTCCTATTTATAGATAACTAGTAGCCTAGGGTTTACAGAAATCAGTAATTAATGCAGAAATCTTCTTCCGGGCCCACTTGGTGTGTGCTTGGGCTGAGCATTGAAGCTTCCATGTGTAGAGACTTTTTTTGGAGTTAAACGCCAACTTTTGTGCCAGTTTGGGCGTTTAACTCCAGCTTTTGTGCCAGTTCCGGTGTTAAACGCCAGAATTCTTGAGCTTACTTAGAACGCCTGTTTGTGCCATCAAATCTCAAACAAAGTATGGACTATTATATATTTCTGGAAAGCCCAGGATGTCTACTTTCCAACACAATTGAGAGCGCGCGAATTGGGCTTCGGTAACTCCAGAAAATCCACTTTGAGTGCAGGGAGGTCAGAATCCAACAGCATATGCAGTCCTTTTTCAGCCTTTGAATCAGATTTTTGCTCAGATCCTTCAATTTCAGCCAGAAAATACCTGAAATCATAGAAAAATACACAAACTCATAGTAAAGTCTAGAATTGTGATTTTTAATTAAAAACTAATAAAAATATAATAAAAACTAATTAAAATATACTAAAAACATACTAAAAATAATGCCAAAAAGCGTATAAATTATCCGCTCATCACCAACTTAGCTTTCAGGGTCTCAAACACCTGCAGACACTCTATGTCAAACACAAATGGCGTGTCAGCAGCTAGTTGATTGCTCAGAGATTTTGCTATTTTCGAAAAATCCTTTATAAACCTCCTGTAGAATCCTGCATGCCCAGAAAGCTTCTGATTGCTTTTACATTGGCAGGTGGTGGTAATTTTTTAATTACCTCTACCTTAGCTTGATCCACCTCTATTCCTTTGTTTGAAATTTTATGCCCAAGGACAATTCCTTCAGTCACCATAAAGTGACATTTTTTCCAGTTAAAATCAAGTTAGTCTCTTGGCACCTTTTCAAAACAAGTGCTAGATGATCAAGACAGGAACTGAATGAGTCTCCAAATACTGAGAAGTCATCCATGAAGACTTCCAGAAATTTTTCTACCATATTAGAGAAGATAGAAAGCATGCACCTCTGAAAGGTTGCAGGTGCATTGCACAGATCAAAAGGCATCCTTCTGTAGGCAAATACTCTAGAAGAACATGTGAATGCTGTTTTGTCTTGATCCTGAGGATCTACTGTAATTTGGTTGTAGCCTGAATAGCCATCCAAAAAGCAGTAATAGTCATGACCTGCTACTCTCTCTAGCATTTGGTCTATGAATGGTAAAGGAAAATGATCCTTTCTGGTGGCTGTATTGAGCCTTCTGTAGTCAATACACATACGCCACCCTGTAATTGTTCTTGTAGGAACCAGTTCATTCTTTTTATTGTGAACCATTGTCATGCCTCCCTTTTTGGGTACAACTTGGACATGGCTTACTCAGGGCTATCAGAAATAGGATAAATAATCCCAGCCTCTAGTAACTTAGTGACCTCTTTCTGCACCACCTGCTTCATGGCTGGATTTAGCCGCCTCTATGGTTGACCACTGGCTTAGCATCATCCTCCAATAGGATCTTGTGCATGCATCTTGCTGGGCTATTGCCCTTAAGATCACTTATGG